>NW_005353685.1:671975-672231 GCF_000412655.1 Myotis brandtii | reverse complement strand
GGCGGGAATGAATCGCTCCACCAAGTGACAAAGCCCTTTCATCGTAAATCAAGTTCAATCTCGCGCTCGCGCAGGTTCTCCTCTTTCAGCGGAACTCCCGCAGGGGCGACCCGCGCGCGGTCCAGGGCCGGACAGTAGCCGGATCTGGGAGAGTCTCATACCCGCGCTGGGGAGATACGGGCTGGGAGCTGCCTGCGGCGGAGATCAGGGCCTCGGCTCAACCCGAACTCAGGGCGGCCGCCTCCGGAGCACTTCT
>NW_005353685.1:668359-671920 GCF_000412655.1 Myotis brandtii | reverse complement strand
CCACTGGCGACCTCGCCGGGCGCGGCGCGAGGGCTTCGAAGCAGCAGCCCCGAGTCCCCGCTCCGCCCCGGTCGGCTTCCACTAAGAACTTATTAAACAGGGACGGTTTAGCGTCGATCTGTCACTGAGCACTACTTACCCCGAGATCTTTTGGTTTGTGAATTACTTTATTGATCTGCAGATTTTGTTCTTTGGAACGGGCCCCTGTTTTGACTTAGGGTTAATCAGGAAACGCTGCCAGGGAGGTCGCTTTGTAATCGCTTCGCGGACGCCCTCCGCGGGCAGCGCGGACCCTAACCCGGCGCGCCCCCTGCGGTCGCCTTTGCTTTGTCGGGAACCCGCCCGCCCCGGGCATTGGCTCCTCCGCGCGCCCGGGGAGCTGTCTGTGGTGCTAGGACAGAAAAACCCAGCGAGGGAAGTAGGGGGTTTCCAGGAAAGACAGAGAGGAGAGAAACTGAGAACGCCAGATTGGCCGAAACGGTCCACCCAGCAACACTCAGACTGACAGACACCTTCAAAATTCAGCCGTAAGGCGGGGAGGGAAAAGTCCCTTCTGAGTCATCTCACCGACCTGTTTTTCCAAAGCAAGAAGCCAGGAACACCCTCCTTTCTCTGAAAGCACATACCCCCAACCCCACACACCGACCCCTACTCAGCCCTGGGGGTGTTCAGCCTGCCAGAAATAAGAAGGGAGGGGCAGTGGACCCTGGCCAGGCGACCCAACTCCAGGGAAAGGGGTGGTAGAGAGAATGGCTGGAAGTGGCTGAGGAAGTGGGACTGGACAAAGACCTGGTAGGAGCCTCAAGAAGCCTGGAGGCATTTTTCCAGGATCCACGGGGGAAACCCTGGGAAAGCCCACACTCACTCTTCCTCCCACACGTCTCTAGACAACTGTCAAGGGCAGGACAAGCCCGCTTTCCCTCACCAAGGACCCACGGCTCTGGGGGGAACATCAGTTCTTTGCGAGGCTCAGTCCTGCTCCTGTTCTCACCAGTGGCAAAAAGTCAGTCTCTTTCCAAGTATGTTGACTTCACACCGTGGCTGGCTTTTTAGAAAACCGAGCAGCTCTCTCCCCGTATATTTTTGTAACCACGTGGCTTAACCGGAGCTAAAGTTTCCCTAGCCCTGGGGAGAGCTTTTCCAAATATTTTTAGAAAGTTAAAAATACAGCAAAAACAAGCTACTCGCAAGCTGCCTGTTTAGAGAGGGGAGGTCGGATCCGGCAGACTTCTGGGGAAGGGCTGCCTAAGCAGGAGTCAGAGGGCAGGAGGGAGGAGGAGGGGTGTCTTGGTTGGAGGGTAAGCCGTTTTATTCGAAACAGAGGAAATCAGCTATCTAATTTGCCATCATGTGAGCTTTCATTTTAAGGGGTGGAGCAAAAATAAACTGACACGGGGTGGTAGGTATATTTGCTGGAGGCGTGGAGGCAAACAGCAATCATTACTTTGCACTTCATTGAAAACGGCTGGCCAGAGCTCAGAGGAGCTGGTAGCTGGGGGGTTAACTTATTTCACACTCACTACGGATTTGTGCTTGGTTTGCTGGGGTCCCAAAGCAAATCTAAGGGGCCTTTGTGGGTGTTTAAACATCTCTCTTAAAGAAGTTCATGCTCCCGTGTTTCTGTAGCCAGCAAAGATTGCCACAGAAAGACCGTTTTGCCAATCCCCAACTTCATCAAAGGAGCAAACCAAATGGAGTCTAGCTGTGGAGTGCCCTTCAGACACCCGCTGAAGGTGGGAAAAGACAAGGAGCGCAGCTCCCAGGGACAGCTTTCCTCTGGGCCTTCGCAACTAACTCTAGAACTCCCCTGAGAAGAGGCCTTTGCCCGTTATCTTGTTCGTTGCTTTTCAGAAAGTCTGGGGTTGCACTCATCCCCTCCTAGCCAAGCCTTCCCCCACTTTGTTGGGCAGGCGCAGAAGGACTGAGGGGCCTCTTCTACAGGAAAGGGCTGGGTTTGAGTTTAACTTGTAAGCAATAGTTTGGGGACATTTGAAGCGAGGGTCGCCTGCTGAGAGTCACCTTTGTAATACTGCTATAGAAAGAAAAGAATGGGAACAAAAATGGAATCCAGGACTCAACTTTCTTCCTGGGACAACCCCACCTCCATCATCCAATTTGCCTAACTTAGATGCAATAGGAAATAATCACATTTAGAAGAATTGACACTTTCAGGGGCATGGTTGGGGGGTAGGGAGAATATGACTTTGAAGAAAAGCACATTTGGGAGGACTCTGATGGATAGAGAGCGGCTGCTAGCAGCAGTGGAATATGAGGTTAACTAAGAAACCTTGGTTTCTGTAGATATCGTGCTTTGTCCATCTATGGAGCCCAAATTCAGCCTTGAGAGTGAAGGGGCAGTGGCAGGCTCCTCAGCAAAATGGCTGGTGAGCTGCTGGCAGCAGATGGGTGCTACAGCTTTGTTTGTATTTGTAGGGGGTTTTTTATGTATTTTTCCCAACTGGACCTGAAGTCACTCTTGGTGGGGAACTTGGGATGTGTGAACTGCAGGCCCCCCTGTGCCAAGGCTGACCAGCCCCAGGACCAGTGCAGACAGAGGCTGTGGGAGCTAGCCCCCAAGCCTTGGGGAGTGTCCTTCAGGCCCAGGCAGCCCATTTGGTAATTACTCAAACTGGACTGTAAAACTCAGCAGCAGCTAAGATGGCGCGAGGAGCATCTGCTGAGCGTCCTGGCGCTGGCATTGCCACTGGCCACAGAGGCACCCAGTTTCCAGCCCCGGCCAGCTGCCTGCGTTCCCCCGGCTCAGCAGGAAGAAAAGGAAAGGGGCAGGCCAGGCCCTTTTGTTAGAATCCAACAAGACCAAGACCATTTTTTAAAACAAATTGATGAGCTGGAGAGAACTCTGCAAACCAGTCCCTAATTAGCAAAGGTCTGATCAAGGCGCCGGAGGCCATTTCCTCCTGGACTTCACTTCTTCCCTTCTTCTTTCCCTCTCCTCCCCAACACACACTCCCACGACAGACACACCGCCGTTTTTAAAATGTTTTTTTTAACTCTACTAAGGTTCAGACACCCAAGAAAGTTGGAGGACAGGCGTGGATGTGTTCAGCGGAGTGTCTTACCCCTGTGACCCTGCTCGAGGACAGGAGTGAGGACAGAGGTCTGCGGTTATTTAGATGCGAGGTCCTCCTCTCTGGCTCCTCGGGAAGCATCTGGGTGCTGGAGATGGGCGCAGCCCCAGAACTGCACCTCCCCCCGCCCCATTCAGTTTTCCTCTCTTATTTGAACTGAGTGCTGGCGGGGAGGGGCTGTTACTAACCATTCACACACACTCCTAAAGCGGGCGGCGGCCTCCTCCACCCTCCGGGCAGGTCCCCTCATTTTGTGGTCCCAGCTCATCCGGAGGCTCCATAACAAGCCTGGCCCGCCAGTCCCGGCCAGAGCTGCATTCCCTCTCCAGGCTTCCCGGCACAGCCTGCTCACTAGGACCAGAGCCTCGGCGCGGGCAGGGGGTTGGATGCCCGTCGGGAAGGAGAAGGCAAGGATCAAAGCCGCCACGAGAGTTTGTTAGCCCGGCCTCCGCGAGTCCCCCGGGCGTCCTAA
>NW_005353685.1:667291-668185 GCF_000412655.1 Myotis brandtii | reverse complement strand
GGTTGGGGGGTGGGGGGTTCCAGGCAGGCCGTCGGCTGGGAAAGTTGGCCGCTCCCGTAGCGATCGCCGGCAGCCTGCAAGCGCGGACTGTCTCCGGCGGCTGCTCTGAAATGTCCATTTAAAAAGAAAGGCAATCACGCATAATAGCGGCTCTGAAGGGGCCAGCATGAAACTCGGAGCTGTGTTTATACACGTCAACGCAACGTCTTTACCGATTTTACAGATTCTTAATATTCTCGGATTCTTTTTTTTTTCTAAATCAAATCTGACGCTTCATCAGAATACATTCTGCTTTAGTAAAATCAGCTCCCTCGGATTTCATCGCTTGTTAAAAAAAGATAAACTTTATTTTTTGTCATTTTCAATCACAAAAAAATCTATATTCTTGTCTAAGCATGTATTTTACTGAATCAAAAAGACATGAAAAGGGAAATCATATTTTACTAACGTATATAAGTGACTCTTTTTTTTGGACAACATATAATAAATATGATATATCACTTATCACTCGGTCTTTCTAATGTACACTTTTTTTTCCATATTATGGAGCATGCCACTTTTCCAAAAGAAAAAAGGTCATGAGAAATCAGTGCAAAGTTCTCAGTCACCCTCCTCTTTTCTCTGGGGCAGACGGAGTGTCCACGGCGACGCCCTCTGCCTCGGGCCGTCTGTCCGTCTGCAGGTCTCGGCCCTTGCAGTTCGCTCTCCGTGCCCTTCTCGCTTCTCTCCTTGCCCCTCCCCCTCCCTCCCCCTGATCCCTAAAGTCATTTTTTTAAAAGAACTTGAGGTTTCGTTTTTTTGTTGATGTTTTCACTTACTGGTCGAACTTTGTGTGGGGTCAGCGTTCTCGCCAGTCACGCTGCTGTGGGAGCTCTCCAGCCCCGTCCCTGGGGG
>NW_005353685.1:643404-647730 GCF_000412655.1 Myotis brandtii | reverse complement strand
ATGCTGTGCAGCAGGCTCGGGTGGTAGAAGTAGGGCGACGGGAACATCCTCTGCAGCGCCGAGTAGTTCCCCGCCTCGGCCAGCAGCTCCAGGCCCACCGCCGTCTGCCGCTTCCACTTGGTCCTGAAAAAAAAGTGGACGTGCACGCACCGCGCGGCCGTGGGCACGGCCCGGGCACCCAAGTCCCCTCTCTGCCCTCTCCCGCCCTCTCCTCCGGGGGGACAGGAGGCCGAGAGAGCTCTGAGAACCCACAATGAACCGCATCCCCTAACACCCCCCCTCCCCGCCAACACACACACACACACACCCTCTTCTCCCGGAGTGACCACCATCCAAGTCAATTTCTTAAATTACACCGTCAATGGCTGAGACGTTCGCCAATGGAACTCTGCGAGCTCTGCTGCCTTTTCCTGGCCCTCTGCTCCACTGCTGCCCCCCGCCCCCCACAGTTTGGGTACCTCCTGAAACTTTCCCGGGGGGCAGCTAAGGCCACTGTGTCTACAGGCGGTCTTCTCCCTCCTCCTCTAATTCCCTTTCCCAGCCAGTGGCTCCCCAACAACCCCAGAGGGTCCGCTCTCTGCCCCTCCCCCCTTTCTCCTGGCCGAATGGGCAGAAACGGTAAACAAAGGGACGCAGAGACCCCCGAGCCGGGGACCCTGGCCCTGCTCAGTCCCGGGGGGTGTGGAAACACATCTCTCTCATCAACCTGACAGGACCTTACGGCAGGCAGGGGACTGAGAGTGGGGAAGGCGGTGACGAGGTTTCCAAACGGAATTCGTTAGAGGGAGGGAGGGCTCTCCCGAGGGGTCAGTGCCTCGGGGCCATTCTGGGAGGGGGAAAATGCTTTTCCAGATATTGTCTCCTCAGGGAGAGAATAACAATTAAAACCTGTGATCAGCTTCTCTCAGTCTCCTCCCGCCCCTGTGCACCTCTGTTAAGAAGCAGAAGAGAGCAGGCCTTGGCGCAAATGCCACACGGAGGAGCTCAGGGCTGGTGGGCCGTCCATACCCAGCGGCTCCAGCCAAATTAATAAACATGCCGCCCATTTTAAATTGGCTACAAATGACACTAATGTTTTCCGACAGAATTAGGGTGGCTGAAACCGTATGTAATGAGACAGAAAATTATGGTAAAGATGACAACTGGATGGGCATTTCCAACCACACTTATGGACGATTAAAACACAAACGAGAGCAAAGGAGGGGGAGAGAGAAAAATCGAGACAAGGGAGACAACTGCCAGGCTTGGAAACACACTGTAACCTGGGCCTCGGGTCGCCTGGGTTCCCTCTGCAGTTCGGGGGCCTGCAAGCTCTGCCAGCCGCTTTCCTAATTTCCTTGCAAGGTTCCAGGCGAGCTCTGAATTCGTTAGAGGGAGGGCCGGTGCAGGGAACAGATACCCAGGCTGGATGCTTGGCCAGCTGCCCCGTCCTCCTGCTGCTGCCCACCTTACCTCTCCTGGCTGCCTCACAGGCCAAGGCAAGGACATTGGAGCTGAGGCCAGTGGGGCAGGTCTTCCGAGACTGAAATAAGTAGCTAGGACGTGTGGCCAGCTACAGACATTCAGAACCAGCCTGGGGCAGGCCCGAAGGGGGCACCTCGCATGCTCTACCAGCCTGAGTGTCAGCTGCCCAGATGTCTCCATTTGAGGAGGTGGGGCCTGATGGACTTGGGGACAAAGTGGGGGAAACTCCAACCACTCGGATTTGAGAGTGAAAGTAGCACATGTTAAGATACTTATGCAAACCTCTCTGAACTCCAGCTGCTCCTCAGCAGCTCTTTCCTTGGGGGAGTGGCTGATCCCTGCCCGTGCCTGAGAGCCCCCAAGTGACCACTCCAGGCCCTCTGAGTCCCCTCTTTTCTCCCAAGGCCAGGAGAAAAGATCGGTGCTCTGGTCACAACCCAGATGGCCAGGCGCTTTGCTCCCCCACACAGCCTCCCTTACCTGCGGTTCTGGTACCAGGTCTTGACCTGGGTGTCAGTGAGGTTGAGCGAAGCTGCCAGGTCCATGCGGTCCTGCACGCTCAGGTACTTCTGCCGCTCAAAGCTACGCTCCAGTTGGTTGAGTTGGTGGTCAGAAAAAGCCGTCCTGGCTTTGCGAGGCTTTTTGGCTCTCACAGGGGGACTCTCTCGGCTACTCGTAATCTCCCGGTCTCCTTCCTCCTTTGTTCCTATGATAGAAACCCAGACACAGTTTAGTAAAGTAACCTGGAATAGGGAAGGGTGGAGTGTCCTTCTGGCACATACTTCCACATTCCCAAGCCAGTCGCTGGTCTTCGGGGACTGCACTCTTCTTACACACATACTTGGGCCTCAGCCAGTGTGG
The DNA here is from genome assembly GCF_000412655.1 of Myotis brandtii. Classification (NCBI taxonomy): domain Eukaryota; kingdom Metazoa; phylum Chordata; class Mammalia; order Chiroptera; family Vespertilionidae; genus Myotis; species Myotis brandtii. Next base: position 645,405 of record NW_005353685.1, on the reverse strand, counting down.
AAAAAGAGGACCCGTTTCTGGATAAGGAGTGTGGAGCCTTGTGCGGAGCTCCCAAAAGCGTTCTAAAAGGGTATCTGATCTCCCCGCCTTTGAAATGTAAAAGAAAAAAAAACTTTACAATAAAGTATCCTTTTGTTATTGTCTCCTTGCTGGAGGGGGCCCAGGGAGGAAGGAAGATCCTGTCCCTCTCCTTTATTGTCTTTCACTAAGATTTTTTTTTCTGATTTGGTAGTTTTCAAAAGGTCTTTCTGCTGTGTGTGTGTGTGTGTGTGTGTCTTAATGTTTTTCTGTTGTGTGTGTGTGTGTGTGTGTGTGTGTGTGTGTGTGTGTGTGTTGAGGAGGGGGCACCTTTTTCATTTTACTTTTGCTGTGTACTCAAAGTCATAGCATTTGTTTTCCTTTTTCAGGTGCACTTGGGAAACGTTGGACTCAAGCTCTCTGCAGCTGCTTGCATCAAGCCTTTTAAAGCTTCAGAAAGAATGTGTCACCCAGACCCCGAGCTGAGCTCAAAACCACTGAGCCCATTCCGGTGACAGCCCAGAGATTTCCGGATTCCATTTGTCAACTTTGGTTTTTTACTGAAATGCTGGGAAATCGATATGTCAATCCCTCTCTGCTTGTACCCGTTTTTGCTGTGCTTCTTGATCTTCCCTGCAGGAAGAACAATAATCTCTCTAATTGACCCACTGGGGAGGTTGGTGCACACAAAAATCGCAGGACCAGACTGTACATCTGTTTGGGGCACTATTATGCTAATGCTGTAATAGTAAAATGAGGAGCCAACATCCCACCTTCCAGACAGTCAGCACACATCTTTCCCAGAGATGGCAAAGATTAATAATAGTAATAATAATAATAATAATAATAATGAACATCTTAGGGGGGAAAAACTTTCCTTTTATGTTAAAAGTCTTTTGCCATAAAGACCAGAACACTTATGAAGTTGTCTGGGGAAATAAATGAAAAAGGGCGTTGAAAGACAATTTCAATTGTCATCTTCTGATTTTACAAAAATAGATAAATTCAATTCCATAAATTTTACTTTTATAAATTCTACCCCCCAATTTCTAATAAAGAGTCAGAAATCTTCCTAAAATGCAGCTATTCAGTTGGGGCCATCGGGTAAGAAGGGTGTTTCTAAAAATACTGAAAAACTGATGATAACATTTTACCTTGTGAACGTTCCTATGTAAACCACGATCTAATTTTTTTTTAAGTTGCTCTGTTAATCAACTCGGAGATTCTTCCTTGATTAAGTCTGGTAATTCCTGTGATGGTGTTTAGAAAATACGGTGTGGAGGGGGGATGAAATAATTTTCATTAAATAGTAAGTACCACCTTGTGATCCCACCCGAAGACACCAACTAGCTCAGCCCGTTTCTCTCTCCCAGTCTCCCTATTCCCACTCACAAGGTCTCTGGCCTGAAAAACCTCCAGTCTTTTCCCGGAAGATCACCTCCGCCGCTGGCCCCTTCCTAATAAATTCAAATCAAGTACAACCACGAAAGAAGGTGGGTGTCGGCGGCGTGGGTTGAGAGGTAGACCTGTAACCACAAACAGAACTTGGGCCGAGTCCTCCCTCCCGCTTGCGGGTTTGGACTGTGGCGGCGACCTCGCTCGAGATGATGCCGGAATAGCTCCCCATCAGAGAAATCTGCGGGAGACCGCAGGGGTGACGGGGAACCCGCAGGAGACGCCGGACGACCCGGGCAGCCGAGGCAGCGCGACTCACCGTGGCATTTGAGGTCGCCCTGGGAATCCTCCCGCTTGTCCAGCTTGCTTTTGCTGTCCTCCTGCTCCAGCTTGGGCCTGAAGCTCTCGTGCGCCGCGTTGCTCTCCGGCTTCGGGGTGTGGTGGGGCGAGGAGACGCTGGTGCTGTAGGGCGCGCAGGCCGCCAGAGGTTTGCTGTCGCCCAGGATGTCCTTAATTAAGAAGGAGGAGGTGGAAGTCCTGGGGGCTGAGGCGGCCGAGCCCGGATGCTGGGCGGGAGGCTGCGGCGGC
>NW_005353685.1:642741-643306 GCF_000412655.1 Myotis brandtii | reverse complement strand
GGTGCAGGTGGTGGTGATGCTGGGGCCCGTCGGCTACCAGATGCGGCTCCGGAGGCTCCATGGTGACCGAGATGGGAGAGGAAGGCGCCGTTCCGACCGTATCAATCTCTGAACAGGGGGACGGAGTGGCCTGACTCCTAAAATCCGCGGTCCTCGCCTCGCCGAGCGGGCGGAAATCTCCGTTCATCATGCCGGGGCTGCCCGAGCTGGCACTGGACAGAATCGTGTCTATTCCGAAACTCGACCCGCTGGCCCCTTCCATTGTTGTCATTTCTACATGAGGTCCACGCCGCTCCGCCGCTCTGCAGCCGCCCCAACAAAGCAAAGGAAGCTATCGATCGCAAAACAAAATAAACACTAAACAATGTTGCCGCTTAAAAAAAAAAAGTGGGGAGGGGAGGAAGGATAATGGGGAGGTGGCAATCGGTGGACAGTTTCGACACAACTTTTTCCCCTTATGCAAAAAGTAGGGGTGAGGGGAAAGGAAGACGGGGGCAAAGTTACAAGAATTGTTGCGGAAGCCTGGAGCTCGCGCTCCAGGGACGACCGCGCATGTGGGGCGGCG
>NW_005353685.1:640647-641975 GCF_000412655.1 Myotis brandtii | reverse complement strand
GCCCGGCCCCGCTGCTCTTTTGAGAAGCCTCTGATCCCGGCGCCCGCAGCCCCCGGCCCAGCGCCCAGTCCTGCAACGGCCCCCGCGTCCTCACCAGGCGGGAGGGCAGAGAGAGAGAGGGGGGCAGAGAGCAGGGGAGCCTGGAGAAGGGAACCGCGGGGGTAAGAGAGGCAGGATAGTCAGGATGTGCTCGTTTTCTTAAGAAACCCGAAGAGGGAGGGAAAGAGTACAGGAGGGGAAAAGCAATCTGGCCGGCTTACCTTTAGACTCCCGCGCGCCCCCCCGCGCAGCAACCACAAACACGCGTTTGGTTAGGCGGAGGCCACGGAGAGCAGAGGAAGGGGGTCCCCGAAGGAGCCCGCGGGGAATTGTGCAGACCAGCAGCCAGAGCTCGGGGTGCGCGGGGGGGACTCTGAGCTCAGATTTCTCCCCCCACTCCCTTCCCTTCCCACCCAGGCGCCCGGGCTCTGGCTCTGCTCTGTGGCGGGTCCCCAAACGGGGGTGGAGACGGGTCCGCGTCCACGCGGCACTCTCCGGAGGAGTGGGGAAGGGACCCAGTCTCTTGGCCCTCCCGCCTAGTTACCAATCGGGGCCTGTGAAGGAAGAGGCGGCTGGCCGGACACTTTCTCCGGAGCGGGGGAGATAAACCAGGCGTTCTGAGCTGGCGAGGGCAGCCGCGCTCACTGCGGTGTCGGGCGGGCACGGGGTTCAGAAACTTGGGTGGTAGGTCCGCAGCCAGTTTTCAGCCAATATCTCCTTCTCTCTCTCTCTCTCTCTCTCTCTCGCTCTCTCTCTCTCCTTCCCTCCCTCCCTCCCTCCCTTCTTCCCTCCCCCCTCTCTTGTTTGGAAAGGAAACAGTCACTGTGGATCCGCTGGGGGACCTGCGGCTGGCGTGACTGCGACGCCCCGTCGGAGGGTATCAACTTGCATTATTTTCTCCGGGACGTCTCCAGCCTGTCTCTTGTTGAATGTCAGCGTAATGGGAAGTGCCAGTGACAAGACGGCGTATTACTCCTGATTAAGTGCCGTGTCAACCTAATTAGCAGAGTAATTATAAGGTGCTAATGAATGATTCAAAGTTCTTTGAGTTACATTTTACTCCGAATTACCATTTTAAGAACCCTGTGCATCGGAGTGGCTGGCATTTCTTCCTCGGCTAGGTGCAGAATGGTGCTGTAAAGTGGCCTTTAAAGTCTTCAAGGGCTGGGCCGAAATCTGGGGTTTAGTGGTGGTCCTGAAGGTCACTGCCTGAAGAACCGCTTTCTTTCTTTCTTTCTTTCTTTCTTTCTTTCTTTCTTTCTTTCTTTCTTTCTTTCTTTCTTTCTTTC
>NW_005353685.1:635865-640036 GCF_000412655.1 Myotis brandtii | reverse complement strand
TGTTCGGCCGGCTGGCCAGCTGGGGTCGAGCCCCTCTGGGCCGGGAAGCCGCAGAGGGCCCGGATAATGCCCGGAGCGGGCTTAGATCCTCCTGGGAGCCCAGGAGCCCGGGACTCGAAGGGCGTCTATCACATGGAAGGCTGCAATGTCCCTCCCTTAAGGCTGGTGCCGCACACCTTCGTGGCCTCGGCACCCGCGCCCCTGGCGCACTCGGCTACTGTGGGAAGGGCGCCGGGCCTGTCCGAACTACAGGCCTGCGATACACATTCTTCCCTTCAAATGATCAATTAGGGCGCTTCTCACTCAGACATCACCCACTAACTTCGCAAATGAGGCTACAGCCTACACTTTCCTCGCAGGCTATTCTGGGTGGGAAGTAGGGAGGAGGAAAAACAAATTTAAGATCCAGAACTGGTGGCACTGCACAAATCAGTTATTCTTGACCTTGATAAATAATTCATTTCAGCCTGTTTTTGTTTTGTTCCGATGCTTGAAATGACTCAAGAGCTCAAAAGGCTGAGCACGCAGTTGTGTTGGGCTGTTGGACAGGACTTTTTGCTTGGAATAATGTACATTAGCGGGAGAGACAGAGATATGACCCTACCAAAAAAATGAAATCTAAAAAAAGGGGGAGAGAGGAAGATGAAAGTGTTAGGGGAGGGGGAGTGTTCATTTTATGAAAACTCCAAAGCAAACAAAACAGACGCCCAGTAGGCCCCACCTTGTGAAGAGCTCGGATCCTGTTTTTCTTAAGGAAAGGTTAAGATCCCAGAAGTTTTCTATGGGTGGGAGTTAGGTCAGCTTTCCAGAATAACCATTCAGAGGGGAAACTGAGACCTTCACTTTATCAAGGCTCTCATCTTAGAGCGCCTGCCAGAGAGGAAATGCTACTAGTGCCCTAAAGATCCAAAAGAGGGACTCAAAGACTAGACCGAAAACTTTATGAAAAAAAAAAAAAAACATTCTTCGGGGGTTGGGTTTTGTTTCTTAACTTTTCACGGCTCTTTTTTTCTCCAGACACATTTCTCTTTTGCTTTCTGGAAATATATATATACAAAAGTAGGTTTACAGTCATGAGTACGTAAAACAAAGTTTATACTTGTTTTATTATTTGTTATTGTATTCTTTTCCATACGAACAATTGTAAACTTACTTTTGCACCACCTTGTATATACACCCAAGAAATTATGCCCTTTCTAGCAGAGCAAATGATTTTTCATTTTAAAAAATAAAAATTCAGAAATAAAAGAATGCAGATGAATTACATTTTCAATACCCATGTAACAGAAAAATAAATGCATTAACTGAATTTAATCTGAGGTTTTTCCCCACTGGATTTAAAATACAAACAAATATAATTCCTAAACTGGCATGGATTTGAAAATGATCTTCCACTTTCAGGCCTTCATTTCCTTTAAAAGAAGACAACGGAAGGAAGAAAATGATTTAATTTTTGGAATATTTTATAATACTTTGCATAAAAGCAGTTATTTGCCAACTGTGGATAATAGAGAACAACCTTTCCTTTCTGGCTTTGAAAGACACCAGTCCTGATCACTAACAATGCTCCCTCCCCACCACAGGGAAAGTTTCAAACGCTCGTGCATTTAACGTTTCATTCCTCAATACACTCCCTCAGAGACTCACTCTTATAACTGAGATTTGGGGTAATCTTTAAACTGGAGCATCAGGGTTTTTTTTAAAAAAACAAAAAGCAAAACGGAACTGAACTTTGAAGAGTTGCACCTATAGATCATGAGGAACTTGGAAGTAGTGTTTCTTCCTGTCATTTTGTTTGAACTTTTCTAAGGGTCCACAAGATAATGCCAATTGACCCGAATGAGGTGCAAAGGCGCTTGTCTCCACTGGGCGGCGCCAAGAGCCCCAAACCAAGAGAGCGGCTATTGTTTCTTTCTATGAAAGATGCACGATAAACAAATAAGCTCTCCCTTTCTAAGGCTGACTCCCTGACGGTAGTGTGTCCTCTCGCCACCGTTTCAACGCTCCCCCACCCCAGTCTATCGATATATATCCAACTGTCTAAGGGCTGGTGCGTATTTGCTTAGAAAAATAATATAATAAAGAGGAAGACATGAAAACGCTAAAATTGAGCCACTTAACAGACTGAAAAACACTGAAAAAGACATGAAAACACTGAAATTGAGAGCAAAGAGAGAAAGGGAAAGTGGAAGAAAATGAATAAGTTAACTGAAAACTGTTTGAATAGAACCATGGGTTAAAATGATAGTCTATGTAATTACTAATTGTCCTAGGGGAATAAAGGATTTGAGAGATCATTCTGGTATCATAATAAAATTTGAGAGAACTGTAATTTCACCACAACCTTACAGATTAGTAGTTTAGAAGAGATTTGGCAAAGTTGGCTCTCCCTTGGGAATTAGAGGTGCGGGCGTCCTGCTTGAGCAATCAGCACGAAAGTTGATGTAGAGATGTAGATGAAAGAACGCTGGAAGGGGGAATTTTAGTCTTATTTCTGCCATTTTCCAGTGTTCTTGAGCAAGGCACTTAACCTTTCTGATCACCAACTTCCTTCTCCAGTAAAGCGGCAAATCCTTGCCTAGAATAGGGTGATCATGGCGACCAAATAAGACCTTCTGTGTAAAAGCTCATTGTGAAATGTGAAGCAAGGATTTGACAAATGAACAACACAAAGGTGGCAGCTATTGCTGGCTGTAGTTACCATACAGTAGCCATATTTTTCCCCCCACTTCTTCCTTCCCCCACTCATTGTGTTCAATCACTCAGTCCATAAACATTTCTGAACTTGCATTCTGGGCCAGGTGATTGAGAATGGGACACGAACCCTCCTAAGAGAGTTGACAGGGGCTTCAACACGGCGGAAATTATCCATGAACGCCAGGAGGCCCACGTGAACCCGCTGCAGTGGGGTTGCAAAGGCAAGTGTAGAGTCCTGCCTCGGGAGGCTAGGGGGACTAAGAGAGTTGACAGGGGCTTCAACACGGCGGAAATGCCAGGAGGCCCACGTGAACCCGCTACAGTGGGGTTGCAAAGGCAAGTGGAGAGTCCTCCCTGGGGAGGCGTAGGGGGAAGAGAAAGGCTTCCTCAAGGGAGTGAAGAGTGTGTGTCCCTTCAGTCATGAAGGAAAAGGGGTGGGTTCCAAGCGGAGGGACATCTAGAAGGGATTCCTTTGGTAGCTATGAGGCATCCTGTAAACATGCCCACCAATTGTTTAAATGTGTAATCTCCCGAGGGTGGTGGGCTGGCTGCAGTCCGTGGGCAGGTGTTGGCTGCAGGGATCCCTCCTGACTGCTGCAGGGAGCTCCTCCTGGAGCTCCTTGGCGGGAACAGGAAGTCCGTGCACCTGCCCACGGGCCTAGGCAGTAGGATTGCACAGCAGAGTGGTTTCCTCCCAAGAGATGGTCCAGCCCCTCCAACCAGACTGTGACCGCTCCTCCCCGCTCCTTTCTGGAGTTCCAAACCCTTCCACTCGGGAGTGGAGGTGGAGACGCTGACAGAGTTGGAGGGGGAACACGGGGAGAGGTTTTATTGCACCCTTCCTCAGCTGACCCACCGCCCGCCCCGCGAGGGCTGGCTGCCGGAGAAGCGGAAGGGCCCTCTGTGGCACTGCCACCTTCCGCTATAAAAATAAAACAAGCCCTAGCTGGTTTGGCACCATGGATAAAGCGTTGGCCTGTGAACTGAAGGGTCCCGGGTTCCATCCCGGTCAAGGGCACAGGCCTGGGTTGCGGGCTTGATCCCCAGTGGGGGGTGTGCAGGAGGCGGCCTATCAATGATTCTCTCTCATCACTGATGTTCCTCTCTCTCCCTCTCCCTTCCTCTCTGAAATCAATAAAGATATAATTTTAAAAAATAAATAAATAAAACAAAACACGCAGAAGCAGCCAAGGCTCCAGAAGAGAGCTGATTTTCCTAGCCACTCCCGAGGTTAAGAGGGAATGGAGGGGCCGAGGCGGAGGGGAAAGGAAAGCCTCAGAGAGCTGGGCGAACACGCCAACCCGGGAAGGGGAAATTCATTTGCGATGTTAATTAACAAGCGTCTAATTAAAACGGCACTTTGAGCGCTAATCAATCGCCTTATTAAGTTAGAGCCATCACTGGAACAAATGGAAAGCTCCCCGCCCCGGCTCCTGCCTCGGGTGCGGGCGGCCAGGGGAGGGGGAGGGACCGC
>NW_005353685.1:634158-635596 GCF_000412655.1 Myotis brandtii | reverse complement strand
GGGGGAGCAGTTTAGCCCGAGAGGGGGCGCTCTCCGGCTGGGATAACACCTTTACGTTTCTCGGAACCAATGCATAGCCTCACTTTGGGAACTCTTAGGCCCGTGCCAAGGTCCGGCCCAGCGACCAGGAGAGAGCGGGCCTGTCCCTGGGAGGAAGGTCCGGACAGTCCCGCGGCCTCTGTCTCCTGGGGCTGCATGAGGTGGGGTGGGGTGCGAGGGGGGAAGCGGGAGCGGGAGTGCTGATCGTATGGTATGTGGTACAGTACCCCAGCCCCCCAATGCTCTTGGCCCTCCAAACTCGCTGAGGGAATTATGGTTTTGAATCTCTGTTTTGAGCATTCCGCATTTCCTAATGGTTAAATGCCTGCTTTTCACCAAATTCCCACGGGAGAAGCATTTGGCGGTAAGAGGGGACTGTGAATTTCAATGCTAATTAAGTGGGTCCTTCTCCTCCAACCCCACCTGCCTGGCGCCCGGGTTAAGGCCGAACAGGCGCGGCGCGCACAAGGCCGCATTCCTGCGCTGCGGAGCAGAAGCGCGATAAAGAGGGACCCCCTCGGACCCCTGAATGGCCCGCCTTTTACGGCCTGCTCCGGAGAAAGAGAGGACGCCATTGGAAGGAGGCCTTTTGCGTGGTGGGTGCTGTGTGGCGTGGGCCAGGGTGTGGCTTATGTGTCTGCGATGACACGCGCGACCTGGGCTAGCCTGTGGGCTCGCCTTCCCAGACGTGCACCGGACCGCGTCTGGGGGTGGGTCTGAGAATGCTTGGGCGGGAAAGGGGGGAGGTCCCGGGAGAACCGAAGGAACGGCTCCCACGGGCAAAGTTCAGAAGCATTAATATTTTCATCATATTATCATGATTCAATATAATAATATTTGCTCGGTTAGCGGCACTAATTAGGCCGCATTAAAACTGTAGTGTCTCCCTAATGGTGTGTAATGTGCCCACACTCACATTTTTCTCTTGGAGGATGGGAGGCTCTTGGCAGAAGAGAGGAGAGGAGCCAGGCAAGCAGTGGGATGGGTTGGGGTGTGGGCCCCCAACACGTACAAACGCAACACCCCCCCCACACACACACACACACACAGATCCTAGTGTCTGCCGTCCTGTGCGCGGTGAATGGGACCCTCCACTGCTCAGTCGGCCCTGCGCCCGGCGCCCAGCAGCCTCCTCCCCAGCCCCAGGCTTTGGACTCAGCGGATTGATTTTGCTACCCTTCCCGCTTTTGTGTGTGTGCCTTCAATTGGTTAGGTTTTTAAGGTTTGGGAGGGCCTTTGTGAAAGAATTAAAATACTCTTAACTGGAGCCCCTCGGCCCAGAGCTGAAGGTCCCGCCCCCTAGCTGGGGGCTTTTAGGATCTTCTTCCCAATGGGAATTTCTTTCCGAGGTTCGAGGGCGAGAGTGAAGAAGAAGCGCCCGCAGAGCAGCGTGGGTCTG
>NW_005353685.1:632611-633431 GCF_000412655.1 Myotis brandtii | reverse complement strand
TGTTTCCCTTTTTGTCAGATACCCCCTCCCCATCGGTCCGAGTACACGATCAGAACCGCGCAGAGAGCAGGAAGCACATTGATTTCAGCTTGTTCTGTCCACAGACAGGCCTGACAAGGTTGTTAGAACAGTCGGAGAGGCCTATGCAATCACTTAATTACCAAAACTGTCAGTTAGCGGGCCGCGGGGCCGCGTGCGGGGCGGCGCTGGGCATTCCAGCACTGGGCCGCGCGCCTGATTGATCGGTGCTGATAGCATCGCAAAATAATTACGGCGAATTTCCTGATGTGTGATTTTACCCCAAGTTCCTGCTTCAGAGAGGTAATCAGAGGATGAGAGGGGTCAGTGCCATTTCGGATTACCTGGAGTCGGCGAGAAAGGGTAAAAGAGAAGGGGGGGAGCGACTCGGAGAAAGGGGGAGAGTGCAGAGAGGGAAGGAGAGGAAGAAAGAGCGAGTTATGGATTGCTGGAGAGGCTGCAGGCCATCCGTCAAACGGTGCAAGTGGTTTCCTTCAGCGCCAGCATATGGCAGATTGATTTGGTCCAACGTCGGTTTAGCCACATTTACAATGATCCAGCGGTTATTACTGCGATTGGCTTAGGAGCTGACAGGCGGGTGCAGGCGCCAGGAGTGTAGATCCTGTTTACCGGAGACGTGTGCGTAACTGCTGTCAAACACAGTTAAGTAAATATCATTAGGAAAGAGCGCCGTTAAGAGAAATGCCAATCCAACGAATATGGGTTTCCTCTCCGCCCTCGCATGGCTGCCTGCGCCTCCTCCAGCAGTTCTCCCTCCTGCTCCTCGGGGCTCTGGTCAGCC
>NW_005353685.1:612364-627364 GCF_000412655.1 Myotis brandtii | reverse complement strand
AGCCAGAATTGTGGAATGAGCACAGAGAACATATGCAACCCTGCCAAAAATAATAAGTTTAAAAAACAGGAGACATTTACCATCTTTGTTTTCAAAGACTGGCTGGTTTTCTTGTTGCCAGTTGTGACCTCACGTTACCCCATCTCCCCCCTTCCTGGGATCTTCTCCATGTGCCCTTTCCTGTGCGGTGACAGAGGGAGGCATCACGCCCTTGCCAATAATTATTGGAGCATAGAATAAAATCTTTATTGTGCTCCATTGAGGTGCGGGGGAAATGTAACCCTACCCAAAGTGATGATTTTCTCGGAAATGAAACCAAATGCCAGAGGTCCCATAATTTGGCCATTTTCTAGCTTGAAAACTTTGCTTGGCAGTCAGGTTGATAATTAAAATGACATGATGCTCTCACTCTGACAGTGCGGTAAGCAGGACTCATGGAGGGAAGGGAACCCTAGTTAGAGATTCTGAGGAATGATTCAAACAGAACCCCCCCCCCCCACCAGCATTTTGGACTATTCTACGTCTCCAAAAGACCATTGTCAGGATTCATCTTCCCCCTCAGATCCACGTTTTCAAATAAAATAGGTTTTTCATCTTAACAGCTAGAAGATTGTGACTCTTGATCCCCAGACCCCCATGTCACCCAGTGAAATGCCACAAGAGACTAGAGTTAAACATATACGTGTATCATGAAATGTAATAATTTATATTTTAAAAATATTTAAAAAGCAAATATATTACAAATTGGTAATAACATACTGCCTTGTGCTTTCTTATGTGTAACCTTTTTTTCTAGTTTATTTTACTAATCTGGGCATTTTTATACCCTCCTCAAAGTCACTATGTGCCTTCTCCTTTTTACTTTGTGAACCAATAGCATATGGTTTCTCACATCTGAGGAGCTTCCAAATGTTTGTACTTAGTTTTTAGATTAACTGAAGAATGCAGTTTAGCCACGCGATGTGGGAATTTATAATAATTTGGGGAGGGGGCTCTTTTATATAACAAGACTGACCGTCTCACAATATAAAGTCATTTTTATTTAATTGACGGGGGTACAGGGTGAAGGTGGGGTGGCAGGGAGTGAACCTCTAATCCTCTCCTGCTGTTGGAAATGGGATTACAATTTGGAATAACATACTGTCTCTTCCTATTGGCTGGGGATTAGCCATAGCTCTAGAAAATCATTTGCTGTGTTAGTAAGCTGCTGTGTATTAGTTGTGTGGGCTTTCTTAATTGGACAGAGACAGAAATGATCATAATGTTCTCCCTAACTTGCAGTAGAAATGGTGCCAGGTGTATATTGGTGTTTGGGCTAATTATTTGATTTTTACTCTTGACTATATCTAACTGTGTGTTTTTAACACGGAGAGGAATTATCTTGACACCATCTGGTAGCAGTTTTTCATGTCTGACAAAATTTAAAACTCAGTTTGAAGGTTGGCCAGTGATAAATATGCTTAGGGTTCCATGTGACCTTGGTCAACCTCTGACATATACATATCAGGGCATTTGTCTCAAACTGTGGTAACAGTGTTTTATTGATGTGCCTAATCTGTTACCCAGGAACCACAATTCTTATGATAGATAGGATATTTACTTGGATAGTGACAAGGAAGTTTGGGGTGATGGTTTTTTTTTCTTTTTTTCATTCTCAAAAAAATGGATCCCAGCCAAGTCTGGATTTAAGTTTAAGTTCTCCATTTCAAGGGCTTCTCTCGATCTATTCAGAAAGAGCATTAAAGGTGAGGAAGAAGAAACAAATGCTTATAAAACCTCCACAGAAAAGTCTGATAGATAAAACTACGGTTCTAAAGATGGCCTTCCTTCTTCCCTATGTGCTCACTCAGCAAGTGCAGAAGGAATTTATTGTTGGAAATTTGTGTAATCATTTTTAGGTGATTACTTGGCAAGGTGCTACATGTGCTCCAGCCTCTCCCTATTTTAGAAATCCTGGTTTTATTATAAGGGTGCTTCCAAATATCTTTATGAATTTGAAGGGGCAGCTCAAGCTTTGTCATTTCTATTTGACATTATCATTTTCTAAGAGTGGAGCACCCTTGCTAAGCCTGACGTGTGATATGTGAGCACATACTGACCATTCGCTATTATGTCAGTGCCTCCTGGCAGCACCAGTCCATCAGGCAGAGTTCAAACAACACATTTGCCTGGAGTTCACTATCCAGTTAAATCAAATTTATCAACTTTCAATTTTTAATGCTGTTTTTTTAAATTAAAATCCAGGTCAATAAATGCCCTGTAAATTTGTTGACATCCCTTGGTATGAATAGCCCACATTCTAAGTGGGGGGAAAGGGACTAAAGCACCCCTCTTAATACAGTAATGCAAATATTTTTCCTGGAGAATTAATTTACAGTACATTTGCATTTACTTCATTATTTTGAAGGCTTCTCATTTATAAATCTGCACATGTATAGTTATGCATGTGTTTGTATTTTCATTGTGAAAGGAGATATTTCTTTCTCCATTTATTTCTCCTTTGGCTTCCTCCACCTTTCTTGAAATGTAAGTATTTTTGTTTGTGGACTGGTAGCTCAACTCACAAATTATTATCAATTATTTGACAGCAATCAAGTTTGTAGATCCTCACAAGTTTTATACCTGCTAAGATTATTAACTATTATCCCAAATCTTTTTATGTAAGAAAAAATGGTGGTGGTGGTGGTGGTGGTGATGGGGATGGTGAGATATTCAAAATTTTATACACAATAGAAATAAAAATATATATTTTAAGACATTTATTCACATACATATATACCAATATAATGTATGATTGTTGATTTCTCAGAATATATGTCTTCATTTGAGAGGAGAGTTATCTCTTTTTACTTTGTTCATGAAGAAAATGGCAGATGAATGACCAGGTATTGGTTATTCTTCAGCATGTGGAATGATAGATGAACAGACACTTTAATTTAGGCCCTTTGTGTTTGCTTGTAGTTTGAGACTTTTGTTTTTTATTATAGTGTGCAGATAAAATGAAGCTTCATATACCTGGTGCAAATTATAATGAGAAATGGTAAATATAGATGTTGATGTTTTTCTCTATTTATAACATTGCAAATTGTCCCAAGAAGGGATTTGTAGGAGAGACTTTAGCTATTTCACAGATGAATTAGTAACTATTGGAACACACACACACACACACACACACACACACATTGGTACTGGTGTCAATCCAAGTTATAGTTGCTAAAATTGTAATAGCTCTTCTCCCACATATGAAAATTTTGTGATTTTGAAAGGAAAGAAGTGACAATTTTACTTCAGTACCGTTGCAGTAGTTTTCTAGGCAAGAGGGTATAGAATTGGATGTTACCTCTGAACTTGGTTTATATTTTCATGGTTATTATTTTTATGGTGGTTAAATATAATAGGAAAAGTTAAGTCCATTTCTAAAAAAAAGAACACAAAGAAAGCATTTTAATAGATAAATCAAAGGGTAAATTTTGTGGATACATTCCATAGTTATTGAACAATTCTTTTTTTCCAGCTGCACAAAAGACTGATGATTTGGCCTTTCCATTTCCCAAATTTTAAGACTCGAGACCTGCATTTATTAGCTACCAACACTACTACTTAAAGACATGACCATTTCTTTCATTCTTGGCTATGGAAGGTAGCCTTATTTTTCTCACTGACCTACTTACTCATGCCATATTTTCTAGCTTGGTTTTTAATAAATTCTATCCTACTGGTCAACCCAAATACAAATATCTAGTAAATCCCTTCGATTATAGAAAGCACAACTCATTGACCATCATTACACATTTACTTTATTTAGTCATACCGTTAAGCCTCAATGATTTTTCTCTCTCCACTCAGAAATGGCAACAATTCTGGCATGGTGTATGTGGTTCTTCTAGAGTAAATAGGGAAAAGTTAGTGCTGAAATGATCCATACATCCTGGCTTGAAGAGGGCTACACTAACCTCCTGAGGTCTTGGGCAAGTCATTAATTTAAAGGAATTCTGCTCTCACATTAGGAAAAAATGATTGAAGGTTACATATTCATGTCGAAACTGTGCCAGACCCTGTTGTATCCCTGAGGATAAATCATGAACAATAAAAGAAAAGTTGTAAATATAATCCGGAGAAAAGACTGAAGAAAGTAAATAAATTGCAAGGAAATTGTTGGTATAATAGTTGTGATAGTGCAGAAGGCCATGGGAATGCAGGGAGAAACACCTAACCCAACCTGGAGATGATGTGAAGGGTTGGAAAAGGCTTCTTGGAGAAAGGTATGTCTAAGGCACAGAATGAGTAGATATTGGCTAGAAAAAAAGAGATGGAGAAAGGGGGAGAGGGAAGAGTGTCCCAGGCAGCAGGAAAGGCAGGACCAAAGTCAGAGATAAGAAAAGTCATGGTAAAATCAAAGGATGAAAGACATTCATTTTACTAGGGCCAAAGAGTTGAGGGAGGAGTGCACATGTGCGATAAAAATAACTTGCTAATATTAGAGTACAATTATTCTCCAAGCTCATCTTACTGACTAAATTGGGATCAAATGTTTCCACCTCTAAGGACCATGGCATTCTTTCCCTTCATTGACATCACAGCCTATCTCAGTCAAAGGTTTGTCCGGGGGTGTTGTATAATGTGGAACTTCTGTGCTACAAAACCTTACCTGCAGTTTTTGTCCTGCTCACAAGCGTAGCCATGGATGAAAATGAGGATGCACAGGATCTTGGTTTCAGGATTTCCACCAGTATGCTAATTGTTTCACGATGTGCCAATAATTTAGTAGAGCTAGATGCCAATTTTGTAGAGCACATGAATTCCATGTTGACCTCTCCAGCATAAGGCCAAGTGTAACTACTGGTGTCCATGCGAACCATGAAGAAGTCAGTAAATCAGCCTCATACCTTTAAAACACGTTATTCAACCCAGTTGATGTGACTCTGTGGTTAAGCATCGACCCATGAACTAGGAGGTCACGGTTCAATTCCTGGTCATGGCACATGTCCAGGTTGTGAGCTCGATCCCCAGGGGTGTGTGCAGGAGACAGCCGATTGATGATTCTCTCTCATCATTGATGTTTCTATCTCTCTCTCCTTCTCCTTTCCTCTCTCTGAAATTAATAAAAACATATTTAAAAAAATAAAACACATTATACATTTGATTTTATTTCATTTTTGTTAACACCATACCTCTATCAGCATAATTTTGCAATTATTTTTATATAAGTCCTAAAGATTAGAGTCATATATTAATAATTTCTGTGGACCAAGTGCCTAACAGACATATAAGTACCAGTTGCAATGTAAATATTGGTTGAACCAATGAAAATATATAAGCCTTGTATACATTTATATGACTATATTTACCAGACAGATTTCTGGTTGGTTCAGGAGCTTTAAAGTCTGACCTGTCTCATTATACAGAAAAATCAAGGGGGCTTACAATACATTTTATTTCTGTTCATTGATCCCTCATATCTGTATGGTATGCAACCATTACACAGCCTTTCAACATACATTAATTCATTCAATCCTTACAACAATATTGTGAGGTAGGAATCTAAATCTTAGACCTAAGGATTACATAGTTTCAAAGACCAAGTAACATAGTAAAAAATAGTGAACACGTTTTAAGAAGATGGACCTACACCTGGCATTCACTCTGTAGTCAACTTTGAAGAAAAATCATAGGAACTTACAAACTTTTATTTTATAATTTTTAATTTTTTGAGATTTTTACCTTTGTTTTTCTAACAACAAATATAAATGAAAGCAATTTCGTTATTTGTTCTATTTTACTCACATCATAGACTCCACGTATCTTACTTAGAGTTGAAATTTTTTACCTACTCATTAAAAAAGCGTCTTTCAACTCTTTTTAAAAATGTTTTATTGATTTTTAGAGAGAGAGGAAGGGAGAGGGATAGAGAGATAGAAACATCGCATCATCCATGGGCTGCCCTCCTACTGGGGATTGAGCCTGCAACCTGGGCATGTGCTCTGACGGGGAATCAAAGAGTGTCCTCTTAGTTTCTAGGTTGATACTCAACCACTGAGCTACACAGGCTGGGCTCAACTCTTGTTTGAGTGCTCATTTCTAAGAATGGGGGCATCTTTTTTTATTGAGATAAAATCTCCATCCAGTTAGTTGTCCTCATTGGTTCCAGTTCTTTCCTTCATCAGCACAGACTCTCTTGGTTCTTCTACAGCTTCTCATACAAGATGGTTTCCAGGGTCCTCACTGTACAGTGAGCAGATAAAACTCAAGTTCTGGCATCAGGGCTTGTTATGTGACTTTAGTAAATGATTGTGGGGATTAAAAGTAACAACCCACATGACATACTTAGCATAGTACTCAATAAATTATTTTCTTAAATTATATTTTATTACCATTATTAATCTGGTCATTCTATGAATATACTATAGTTTGTCAATGTGCCTGTTAAAAGTCAGCCCCCAAATTCAGACAAAATATTTCAGATGTAAGCCATATATTTAGTAATTAATGAATTTGATTAAGGTTCCCTTAAGGCAGCAGTTCTCAACCTGTGGGTCGCGACCCCGTTGGTGGTCAAACGACCCTTTCACAGGGTTCGCCTAAGACCACCCTATGACCTATTCACATAGTTTTGATGCTATTTCCTAAGGACAGTGACCCAGACTGTGTTGTGCTAAGAACACAGCTGCTTCCTTCCTGTGATCATTGGCTCACAAAGGGAGCTGGGCCTGAACTCCAGATGACCTTCCCTGAGAAGCAGAAGACTACACTCAAGTCCGCTGTGACACCCTAGAGTAGCGGTTCTCAACCTGTGGGTCGCGACCCCTTTGGCAGTCGAACGACCCTTTCCCAGGGGTCGCCTAAGACCATCCTGCATATCAGATATTTACATTACGGTTATAACAGTAGCAACGTTACAGTTATGAAGTAGCAACGAAAATAATTTTATGGTTGGGTCACAACATGAGGAACTGTATTTAAAGGGCCAGAAGGTTGAGAACCACTGCCCTAAGGCTTGGCAGAAGGTAATATATATTTTAATACAATAAACAAACCATATGCATAAATACCATGATTAGATTCACATGTATATATAGGGACATGATTTTCTGATGCTGAAACAAGTTATTTTAAGGATTTGTTTCCTAAGGTGATAGAAGACTATGTGGCAAGACTGATACTTACAAAACTGTAAGAATTCTTACACCAAATGTTAGCAAAAGACTTGCTCACACCAATGAAGGCCCTTCCCTTACTTTAGCAGTGGGTGTTCCCCAGCAACAAAATTGAGTGCTGGGACACAGAAGAGAGAATACTGCCAGACAGGAGTTTTTAATCTCATTATCAATAGCTGGTATATTATAGCCATAGCGGCCTACTGTTTTAATATTGCAGCACGCTAGGCTGTTTTTTCAAATATGTTGTCTTCAGCCTGGAATTACCTATTGGAAAAATTCATAGGTTCTGCTATTGTTAAGATGCTGTGTTATGGATGAAAACCGTTTTTTTTTTTTTTTTTTTTTACTCACGTAGGAGCCAAAACAAAACAACAAAAATCAATAGCTCTCCTGTTTTCTACTCCCTTTCTTCCATTAACCCTAGAAAGGGAAATAGATGCCTTCTCGTACCTTCATAGAGTCTCATGTACATATATGGATGTATGAAAGGAGATTACATAGCTAGATGGTTAAAAAGATATAGGAAGATAGAGGGACAGATTGAGGGGAGAATGGTAAGATAGACAGGTAGGTAGGTAGGAAGGTAGACATGATAGAATGAGAGGTGGAGGACACTAGCACAGCAAACACCTCAGGCTGAGTGTCAGGACACTTGAATTGCAGTCCTGACTCTGCCATTAACTTGCTT
Organism: Myotis brandtii; assembly: GCF_000412655.1. Classification (NCBI taxonomy): domain Eukaryota; kingdom Metazoa; phylum Chordata; class Mammalia; order Chiroptera; family Vespertilionidae; genus Myotis; species Myotis brandtii. The sequence goes on along the minus strand of NW_005353685.1, from coordinate 619,519 downwards.
GTGATTTCACATAGTCCCTTAACCTCCCTTCCTTGGTTATTGCAGTAAAATAGGGGTTTGCCAAATAGCATGTTGGGCCATATTTGTGGTCTTGAACCCTTAAGAGGGAGCTCTGCAAACCCATTATCACTATTCTATGTGGTCACCATTCTTCCCTGTCAGTGGTTTACCAGGATTCTCAGTGGAAGACATGCTGATACTACCATACCCCCCAACCATGCCCTCAGAAATGCCCATGTTTCCAGAAATGAGAGGTGGTTTGGGGTATTTTGGACAAAATGTCTAGTTTCCATCCAACTAAATTCAATGATTTAACACACATAAAAATAGCCTCCTAAAATTCGCTGCTCATAATATATTTCCTATGAACATAATCTTTTGGGCGAACACTAACTTTTCTAACGTCTGGGGAGCAGACTGATTTTACAGCTACCTGACTTTTCTTAGGTCCAGTCCAATTGAAGGTGCTCAAATCTTAAGCAAAATGATGACATGTGAACATTTACCTATAGCTTCAGCCTTCCCTTCCTGTAGTGGCAAAACTCTTGACTGGGCCTGACAAAATTTTGCTCTTTTAATTCCCAACTCACTATAAAATAAGAGGAAATCCTATTAGTAAATAATTAGTAAGTGTACAGCATAAAATCTTACATCACTTACTGGCTTGTTTGTTGTCAACTCAACTTCACCACCACCCTCTTCTAGCTGGAATTTACGTCTCACGATCCCCTCCCCCTATGGTCCTGGTCAGACTTAGCATCTCTTCCAACAGGAGGAACTCCTGTGAGAATTGAAGGGCTGAAGAGGCGGGGCCATAATTCCTAGGATGCAGTTATAGTCAAAAGCATGAGTAGATGTGAGGTTCAAAAGAATTTCCTCAGTCTATGCTACAGACTGAGATAGAGGGCCGGAGTTTACCAGAAATTCTTCAAATTTGCACCCTATTGAGTCTCCTGCTTTGGTATGGCAGCCTGAGATCATATTTGGAGGTTTCCCTTATCTTGGTTCCCTAACTTTCAGTGGTTGATTATGCCTCTAATTCCTTGCATTGAAACCTTTCATACTTGAAGTACATAGAGTGGCTTCTCTTTTCCTGACTGAACCTGGACTATGTAGGCATCACCTGTTTCAACTATTCTGGGTGTGTGAATCCCTTTTATAACATATCTGATGAATTGACATTCAACTTGTTCTTTTTAAAAAATAATATATTTTTATTTATTTCAGAGAGGAAGGGAGAGGGAAAGAGAGATAAAAACATCAAGATGAGAGAGAATCATTGATCAGCCGCCTCCTGCATGTCCCACACTGGGGATTGAGCCTGCAACCCTGGCATGTGCTCTGACTAGGAACTGAACCGTGACCTCCTGGTTCATAGGTCGATGCTCAACCACTGAGCTACGCCGGTTGGGCCAACTTGTTCTTGAACACTTAACGAAATATGGAAATTACTAGCTTCAGAGACAACCCATTTCATCATAGAATTGCCCAAGTTGGCAGAAAGCATATTATAGTGTAGAGTAAAATGAGGATAGCTGTTTTTTAATCAGAAAAGCCTGGCTTTGCATCTTATACACATTGGGCAAGTTGCTTAACTTATGGGCCTCAGGTTGTTGTGTTTGGTTTTTTTTCCTATAAAGTGAGGGCAATAATTGTACCTACTTTTTCAAGGTTGTTATAAGAATTAAATAACATCAAGTTTATAGAACATCTTTTCCTCACACTAACCACAAATCAGCATCTATGTCACTTTCACCCTTTGGTTCTAATTCTTCTAAAGGAGAAGGCTAGTGAAATCATAACTTGGCCTGCACAACTACACCAAAGGTTTCATCCTTTAGCATGACTTACCAGGGGATGGTGGGGCCCAAGGTTGATATACATTACCCCTCCAGGCAGCAACCCACTCTTAACATTTGTGTGGCCCAAGGTGAGAGAACAAATGGAGGCCTATAAGTCATATTTCTAGATATTTAGAAGTGATAAATAAAGCTAAAACTGTTACATAAAATATGTTCTATTTTCTTGCCTTGACAAATGAATATTCATAATGACAAACTTTAGAAAATGTGTGCAAAACTATGTTTTTTTATATGACTGACAGCAAAATATCAAAGATAACTGAATTGATTATTATTGTGCATGTCTGGGTGTTCTGTTGATGAGCTGGGATACTTAGATGAATGATACATAATTCATTAACTCTTATATAGTTATTACATAAAATTTGTTTTACCTTCATTTTAGCAAAATCAATACTTATATTGGTATAAGCAAGATTTTCACATGTGCTCTATTGACAGTAATAAATTAGCCAACATTTCTTTTTTTAAAAATATATTTTTATTGATTTTAGAGAGAGAGGAAGGAAGAGGGAAAGAGAAACATTGATGTGAGAGGAAGCATCTATTGGTTGCCTCTTGTACACGCCCTGACCTGGGATTGAACCCCCAATCTGGGTATATGGAATCAAATAGGTGACCTTTTAGCTCATGGAACGATTCTCAACCAACTAAGCCACACCATCCAAGGTGTTAGCCAATATTTCTTAAGTCACTGTAGTGATTTACATACATTTCAATTTGGAAAATTTCCCTCTTATAAGGCAGCAGCAACAGGAATTATAAAACAAATATTAAACTGACAAATTTGGAAATGAACTTTACATACAAATTTACATATATTCAAAAACTGTTGTCAGGTCACATGTGATAAAGTAGCACTATTGCAAAAAATATTTTAAACTGTTTTAATATCAACCACATTGTTATCATTTTTAATATGAATATGTTAAAAGAAAATCTTTTAAAGAAACATCTAGCTACATACAGTATTTCTTACATGTTTATTTCAAATTTTTCCAGTATTTGCTTATTATACAGGAAACAAATATCATCAGGGTATTATTAACCTATTCAAATTTATCTTCAATTAAGGCTACACTCTGATCTATGTTGGCCAGAAACATGGCTTCCTTTAAAATTAGAACCATTGGGAATTATTTGTATATGAATGATCTGTTTGATAGGTAAACATTTCATTTCCTTGCTCCAATGTTCTTATATTTTACTGGAGTATTACTTTTGTTGCATATTTTCAACAAATATCTTTCAGTTTAAAGTATTTTTAGTCTTTTAAAAAGTACAATAGCCAAACTTAGATATTTTTTAAAAATCTTGTTAATTTTAAATAATATTGATAATAAGCAACAGTTAAATAACTTTGGGTAGCATGAATTAAAAAATTAATTTTCTCCCAAAGACCATGATTCCTGTTTTGTTTGAGAGTTTTGTGTTGTGTCAGTTGACTCCTGTGGTGCATCTGTGTCTCACCTAAATTCAATCTAATTGCTTTAACAGATTCAGACAGCAGTCCCATCACACATGTCTGGGAGTGATTTTAAGGTCATTGCTTTGTTTCATCAGAGTATTTCATCTTTGGAGAGATTCAGAAAATACAGTATAGAATCTTTGAATTGCTGTCGAAAAAGTTGACATTGTATCTCCTAATAACAAATTCAGATGTGTGCTGTATATGACAAACATTCAAAGTGTTTTGGGATTTTGGGCCAATATTCTGTATGGTAAAACTTTCAGTCTATCAACCATGTTGCCACCATTATATTCTAGGCATTGCCTTCGGTGAATTTTAAATCATCTAAAGTTAAATGTTAATGTTAATTTTTGAAAATTGTAATTAATAATTTTAAACACTTTGATAACAGTAAAATTATTTGCAATTTTAGCATTCTGAGGCCATCCAGTTATCAACGGAAAGAATAGGTATTATACTTCCTAGAAATTACATTTAGACTAACCATATACAATTTTAGGAATGTGATGAATATTTACCAAATGTCCCTTTTCTACTCCATGCAACTGTAGTGAATACTGTACCAATTCCTGAGTACCTGAGGAACCAAGATGGAACACAAACAGATGTAGGAAGATGGATGCTTGGTGCTATTGGGAAATGATACTTTATTATGCAAAAATCTATAGCATTCCCATTACTGGAGAGGAAGGATTTGACAAGTTAATTTGTCATTTCTCTTACCTAACTGCTTCTGCCAGTCAAGTCCTCCCACACTCCAGGGCACCGTCTGTCTCCTGCATAGAAGGTGGAACAACCCACAAACCCTCCTTGCTTTAGAGTGTTTAAGGGACAAAAGGCAATAGAGGAGGAGAGGCATTTTCCTGGGTCTCAAACTGTGTTAGTCACCAGAGTGGGTCACCTGTGTCAATGCTGATCACTCATCCCTGTGGGTTGAGGTGCCTGTGGGTTCTTTAATACATTTATTTGTATGAGTGTTTGGCATCTGTGGAGCCCCAAAGCCAATGCAGGAAGTTCCCTTCTCTCTGTGAAGGTCTGACTGAATCTAAGTCTAGTACATGGAACCTACCTATACCTTAACCCAGGTCACTTGCCCCTGGGCCTTCTTTGCCAGAAGGGTCCAAGTTTGGTCTCTTCAACCCCCCCCCCCCCATTTCTGCACCAAGTCTTCCAGATATATATATATTTTTGTTAGGAGGGTCTTTGAAGCTATCAGTCAAGATTTACTGTTTTTTAATGGCATTACATTCCCTTTTCTATATCCTAGAATGGACCCCGTTGGTTATAAAGTTGCTGATAAATAATTTGCCTCTCCATTAAGGGAGGTTATGCTGTAATTTTAGATAACCTCTACTCGAGACACCCTGCCCTTATTAAAGAAGGTCACAGATAAACCTCCTTGAGGACAAAGTCTTATGTTGTTTCGCTTCATGTTGTCCCAAAGCTCCCTTAGGCTCTCCTCCTGTCTTTTAATTTTTTTCTCCAATTGCAGTACAGTTTGGGTTCAATCTAATTGCTTTAACAGATTCAGACAGCAGTCCCATCACACATGTCTGGGAGTGATTTTAAGGTCATTGCTTTGTTTCATCAGAGTATTTCATCTTTGGAGAGATTCAGAAAATACAGTATAGAATCTTTGAATTGCTGTCGAAAAAGTTGACATTGTATCTCCTAATAACAAATTCAGATGTGTGCTGTATATGACAAACATTCAAAGTGTTTTGGGATTTTGGGCCAATATTCTGTATGGTAAAACTTTCAGTCTATCAACCATGTTGCCACCATTATATTCTAGGCATTGCCTTCGGTGAATTTTAAATCATCTAAAGTTAAATGTTAATGTTAATTTTTGAAAATTGTAATTAATAATTTTAAACACTTTGATAACAGTAAAATTATTTGCAATTTTAGCATTCTGAGGCCATCCAGTTATCAACGGAAAGAATAGGTATTATACTTCCTAGAAGTTACATTTAGACTAACCATATACAATTTTAGGAATGTGATGAATACTTACCAAATGTCCCTTTTCTACTCCATGCAACTGTAGTGAATACTGTACCAATTCCTGAGTACCTGAGGAACCAAGATGGAACACAAACAGATGTAGGAAGATGGATGCTTGGTGCTATTGGGAAATGATACTTTATTATGCAAAAATCTATAGCATTCCCATTACTGGAGAGGAAGGATTTGACAAGTTAATTTGTCATTTCTCTTACCTAACTGCTTCTGCCAGTCAAGTCCTCCCACACTCCAGGGCACCGTCTGTCTCCTGCATAGAAGGTGGAACAACCCACAAACCCTCCTTGCTTTAGAGTGTTTAAGGGACAAAAGGCAATAGAGGAGAGGCATTTTCCTGGGTCTCAAACTGTGTTAATCACCAGAGTGGGTCACCTATGTCAATGCTGATCACTCATCCCTGTGGGTTGAGGTGCCTGTGGGTTCTTTACTACATTTATTTGTATGTGTGTTTGGCATCTGTGGAGCCCCAAAGCCAATCCAGGAAGTTCCCTTCTCTCTGTGCAGGTCTGACTGAATCTAAGTCTAGTTCATGGAACCTACCTATACCTTAACCCAGGTCACATGCCCCTGGGCTTTCTTTGCCTGAAAGGTCCAAGTTTGGTCTCTTCCCCCCCCCCCCCCCCCATTTCTGCACCAAGTCTTCCAGATATATTCTCCCTCCGACCCTCTGGGCTCAGGTCTGGCAAACTTTCCTGCCCAGATCCCTGGTTTTTAACCTTTCCAGGGGAGCTCTGCCCTTCCCGGCTGCAACCCGTCTCACCAGCTGAGTAAATTCGCCAATTCGGGGTGGGTGTTATTAGTTTCAGCTGCTTACTCCGTTTGCTCCGGGACAAGACCTGGGACGCGTCTGCCTATATCGCCGCCATCTTGCTTCTCTCCGACAAAGTCTTCTTTCTGCTTCCCAGAGTCCAAGAATTAAGGAAGTTTTCAGTAAACAGGTGGGACTCCCCCATTTCTGCACCAAGTCTTCCAGATATATATATATATTTTTTGTTGGGAGGGTCTTTGAAGCTATCAATCAAGATTTATTGTTTTTAATGGTATTACATTCCCTTTTCTATGTCCTAGAATGGACCCCTTTGGTTATAAAGTTGCTGATAAAAATTTTGCCTCTTCATTAAGGGAGGTTATGCTGTAATTTATAGATAACCTCTACTCGAGACACCCTGCCCTTATTAAAGAAGGTCACAGATAAACCTCCTTGAGGACAAAGTCTTCTTTCTGCTTCCCAGAGTCCAAGAATTAAGGAAGTTTTCAGTAAACAGGTGGGACTCTTCCTTCTTCGTTGTATTTTTGCCTTTTTTAAAAAAATAATTTGTTGTTATGACACTCTGTTCCATGTGCCATGATCCAGTGCTCTTGATGAAGTTCTCACTACTATGTTACAGTTTAATAAGATCAGACACACTTAAGAGTATTCGAGATGTAAGGAAAGTGCTTATTCCAGTGTTTAGCATAAAGTAAGTGCTCAATACATGTTAGCTTTTCTTTTATTAAGATTATATGATTGTGAATTTAAAAAGGGCTTTACATTTTCCAGTGCACTTTCATATAAGCTCTATTGTATGATCATTCTAATTACATTGTGAGGTGTGCAGGAAAAATGGCTCCCTTGTACAGACTGTAAAACTGACGATCCGAGAGCTGAAGTTACTAGAAGATCCCACACCTGGACACGGCAGACTAGAGCCCATGTTTTCTAATTCCTTCTGGTCAAACAGAAGCAGTAAAATAAGTTTTTTCTTATTTTCACCAAAATACCTCAACATAGGAAACCATCTTGAGCCTAACATCCCC
>NW_005353685.1:608526-612315 GCF_000412655.1 Myotis brandtii | reverse complement strand
GGAGCATCTTCAGCATCTTCAAAATTCTGGGTATGGATTTCAATATGATGAAGTTGAGTTTTATAAGATTCCCAAGTTTTCTACTTATGGAAAGTGTAGGTCAGAGCTGTGTCTGCCTTTGAGGATGATGCCTAGCAGGTCACCCATCCAAGTCAAAAGCACTTGGCAGACAGCGCTCCCTCAGAAGTTTCCCAAATCAAAGCATAACATTGGCTGAAAGCTGCCGGAGACGTGGCTTTACTTTCCCTGCACCCTCCCTGATACATTTCCCCACTGTTTTCTCCTTGTAGCCATGGAGGTTCTCACTAGAAGCACAGAAATGCCTTTCTTCTAGCATTAACAACCCCAATTACTCTCCTCACCCCAACCTCCCCATTCCACGTACTTCTACTGCATTGATGCTATCCACTGCAACATTTAGCTTTACAATCTATACCTCAGACAACAAATTAGTCTTATCTCCACAACTGGATTTTAAGCAACTTAAAGGAAAAGGTAATATTCATACTGTTGTGTCACTTATAGTAAATAGCACAGTGCTGAACACGTGTAGGGGTTCAATCATGTTCTTCCATTGATGGATTAAACCAGCAATTCCCAAACTTGTTGGTGTCATAACCCCTTTATACTCTTCAAAAATGATTGATGCTTGAAGAATGGCCACTATTATGAATGACACAGTAACTATCCGGACCAGGAGGTTCATGACCAACAGACTACTTCAGTGGAAACAAATGGTCATTGGTGTCCTTCACCCTGGAAGGCAACAGTACCTAAGACAGAAATTTGGGGAAAATTAGACAAAATGTACAGACCACACCAGATGTCATCTTTGTGTTTGGATTCAGAACAATTTTGGTGGTGGCAAGACAACTGGTTTTGGCATGATTTATGATTCCTTGGATTATACAAAGAAAAATGAATCCAAACATAGACTTGCAAAGACATGGCCTGTATGAGAAGAACTCAAGAAAACAGAGAAAGGAATGCAAGACCAGAATGAAGTCAGGGTGACTGAAAAGGCCAATGTTGGTGCGGGCAAAAGTGAGCTGGAGATTGGACAACAGGAGTAAATGTTCTTCAGTGACTTTATGGGGTGATTGTGCATATTTTTCATGAGAGGCTTAATAATCTAAGCTTGTTTGTGAAAATTCTAAAATATCTCTGCAAAACAAAACAACAGAAGTGTACTTTTTGTTGTGTTTCTGAATGGATGCAAAGTAGACTTTGGGATTTCAGAGTAACAATTCAATGGACAATATTGAGGTTCACAGATTATACCAGGTATAATTGACAATAACGTAGAGCACAGAAATACTTCGAACGAGTGAGTTAATCTCAAAAATGCATGTTTATATCCCTAAATCTACCTTAGAAAATTCTAGAAAACACAAGATTACAGAAGCATGCAATCCATAAGCTGTCAGAGCAATAACATTACCCCATATTATGTAGTCTCTGGAAAACTCTATTGTACACTCATGAGAGAATAAGAGTGAAGTAAGCAAATAACATTTCAGTAGCATTATAAAAATAGTTTGACTTCATGGATCCCCTGGAAGAGTCATGGGGACCCCTAGGGGTTCTACTAGTAAGAGTGGACTTTGGAAACCAGCAGATTAATTATGGATAGTCTTGGCTAATTATACCACTTAAAGATGCTCATTATACAAAATTACTACCAGAGAATTATAGGAAAATTAAAAACTATTTTTTAAAATATATTTTATTGATTTTTTACAGAGAGGAAGGGAGAAGGATAGAGAGTTAGAAACATCGATGAGAGAGGAACATTGATCAGCTGCCTCCTGCACACCCCCCACCGGGGATGTGCCCGCAACCAAGGTACATGCCCTTGACCGGAATCGAACCCGGGACCCTTCAGTCCACAGGCCGACGCTCCATCCACTGAGCCAAACAGGTCAGGGCTAGAAACTATTTTATAGTGATTGGCATTTGTATTATTTATGTAGTACTGGATTAGCTATCCATCCATTTGTATTATTCATCTAGTTACCCCTAAACCTAATGGCTTAAACCCATAAACTTTTATTATCTCTCAGTCTCTGTAGGTCAGGAACCCAGGTGCAGCTTAGCTGGGAGCCTGTGGCTCAAGGTACCTCAGGATGTTGCATTAAACTTTTGGCCAGGGCTGTGGTCTCATATGAAGACCCTAGTTGCAGGGAATCTGCTTCCAAGCTTGGGCATTTCTTTGTTGGTAGGATTCAGTTCTTCACAGTCTATTGGATGGAAGCCTCAGTATCTCACTGGCTGTTGCCTGGAGGTCCTTGCTGCATGAGCCTCTCCCTAGGACAGCTTGCAGTGTGGTGGCTGGCTTTCCTTAGAGCAAATGAGTGAGAGAGCAAGGGAGGGGGCCCAAGGTGGAAGCCACAATCTTTCTTTAACTTAATCTGGCAAGTGACATCCTATCTATTCGGCCATGTCCTATTTGTTGGAAGCAATTCAGTAAGTTCAGCCTACACTCAAGGGGAGGGGACTTCAAGGGTAAAAATACAAAGAAGCTGAGGTCATGGATTTCCACCTTAGAGGCTGCCTACTGTAGCATTTTCTTTATTGAAAAAGGAAAGGTATGACTCTGAAAATGAACGATAAGCAAAAAGCCAGTTCCTCACATTATTCGGTTCTCTTGCCCCGCTTCCTCTTGTTATATAACACAATTCCTTCCTTCCGTGTCTAAAACTGTTACCAATGAATGAAGTGGTTTCATATTGGTGAGAAGAGCCTTTTGAGATATTTTAAGGTTAGAGCTTTATGGCTTTGGTTCCTCTTAATTCAAGTTCATCAGACTGTCTATTTTAATCAATAGTTCCCATTCATGGGTGTGTCATACTACTAATCGTCCTTCAAAATCCATCTTTTTCAGATTTCTGGGCACATGGCCACCTACCTAGCAATTACATTTCCCAGACCCCTTGGCAGCTAGCAGTGACCATGAGCCTAAAGTTTAGAATAATGGGATGTGAGAGGAAGAGATGTGTATAACTTCTGTGTCATCAACAACTTAAGAAGGGCTCCCTCCATGTGCTGGATTTTGGCTCATCACCCTCCCTACCAGCTGGAAATGGTGACAACTTGAGCAGCTTGGAAGCCATATGTTGGGGATGGCAGATCCACCCTGGCTTCATGGAGCAGAGCTACCCCTCCAGCCTGAATCAGCCAGACTGTTCCTTGAGAGAGAAACAAACTCCTCTCTTATTTAAGTCACTATTTTAGGGACCTCATTATTTTTTGTCAGCTTTGTTATTCTCCAGCTATTACAGTCCATGTAAATAAGACTGGGAAACTGAGCAGAACTGTTTTACTCTTAGTTTAAAACACTGTTTTCGTCTATAGCGGGGGAAGCTATATATATACATATGGGGACTGGGACCATGTGGGGACTCTGTACTTTCCATTCAATTTTGCTGTGAACTTAAAATTGCTCTAAAAAATAAACTTTATTACTTTAAAACAAAACTTTGTTTTACTCTTAGTAAACAACAACAAAATATTTCATCCAGTCATCCTATATAATAAAAGGGTAATATGCAAATTGACCCTAACAGCAGAACCACTGGGAATGACTGGTCACTATGACACACACTGACCACCAGGGGAAGATGCTCAATGCAGGAGCTGCCCCCTGGTGATCAGTTTGCTCTCACATGGGAGGAGCTCTGCTCAGCCACAAGCCAGGCTGACAGCTGCCAGCACAGTGGTGGTGGTGGGAGCCTCTCCTGCCTCCTCAGCAGCACTAAGGATGTCCAACTGCAGCTTAGGCCTGCTCCC
>NW_005353685.1:595313-608430 GCF_000412655.1 Myotis brandtii | reverse complement strand
CCAAGGGGTCCCAGACTGCGAGAGGGCACAGGCCGGGCTGAGGGACCCCGCCCCCCGCCAGTGCACAAATTTTTGTGAGCCGGGCCTCTAGTTTGTTTATATCATTCAATAAATATATGAACACCTAACACCTACTATGTGCCAGATACACTGGGGATATTGTTGTGAAAAGCTAGTCACATTTATTATCCTCATGGAACATTCTGTTTAGGGAAATCAAAGTTAAATAAGCAATTATGCATGCATTAATTAATTAAAATTGTGATAAATGGTAAGAAGGAAAGTATAGAGTGCTATGTGAGTGTATAACTAGAGGCCGTAACCTGTGAAGCTCTGACAGAGATCATGTACATTTTAAAAGAAAATAGATAAATGCTCAATAAAAATAATTCATATTGTAATATATTTTACTTCTTGAAAGAGATGCCCTAGGCAGTAAAATATAAAAGTTGTTATGTGACCTTAGCTTCAGTTTCCTCATCTGTAAAGTTTAGACAAAGTTACTGTTAACATTCATATGGTATTTAGCTTTTTTTCCTCCTACAGCTCTGTCTCTACACCAAATCTTCACACATATAGTATGACCTAATTTTTTCCAACAGCATTTTTTCCCCAATAGCACTGGATTTCAGTAAGAGAGACTCTTTGTCCCCAACAATAATCTGAATATGTATGGAAAAGGACCTGTATCCATGTTTCAGTGACATAAAATAAGCTTGAAGGAGAATAAGTTTAAGGTTAAGCTGACATTTCACTTTTTGTGTGTGTTGATGTGTGAAAAAAAGAGCAGAATATTTATCCTTATGACACTTTGCTAATATACTGATGACTTGAGTACATTTGTGAAGTGCAGTGAGCTCTTTGGAGGACAGACAGACCCCAAATCGTAGATCTGGGTTAAGGCCTCCTGAAGACAAGCACTTGGAACAGTTGGGCTTTCTATTTGCTGTGCATCAGTTGTCCTTTTGCTCTTCTGTAGTTCTTTCCCCATGGAGATAACATGGGAAACAAGCTGGAAAGTTAAAACAGAGGTAACTTGAAGCTTTGTACCTGTGAGAAGTCAGGCTGTATGTAGTCAATAAGTACATACTAGTAGACACTTTATCCAGGCTACTTTGATATAGAAAGGGCTCTCACACTTTCTAGCTGTGTGACTTTGGGTAAGTTACTTAACTTCTCTGTTCTTCCATTTTCTTATCTGTGAAATGAGGGTAATAATAGCATTGACCTTAAAGGTTGTTGTAAAGATTAACTGAGTTTTAATCCATGTAGTGTTCTTAAGAACCAGGGCCTGGCATGTAACAAGTGTTTGTTGTAGCTATTTTAATTCCACTTGAGTAATATTTTTTTCATTTACAACAGTTAGAAAATGTTAAGTTAGGTTAACTCATTAACAAAGAGGGGCACATAGGGGCAACAACAAAAAAAGTGCAGAAAAGAGTTCTTTGAATAATCAGATGTTTTGTTTTCAGAGAAAACTCGGTTTGTTTTATACCAGATCCCAAAGGCTCCACCTGACTTTTCCCGGTTAGAAAAACGAAAGAAAAACATCATTCCTTGTTTTCTGCTCTCTATTTTGGTCAAATTTGGACCCTTAAATTTAAAGTATATGGCCCATGGTCCAATTGAGTTTTCCCACCAAAGCCTATACTCCGCTTGACAATACATTCTTCCTCGTTCATAGTTTCCCCTGCATCATTCGAAAGAATTTAAAACCTCATCAAAAGCACCAGCCTTTCTCAGCAAGTCCCACATCCCCAAAGCCAAGTTCAATCACACCTCCCAGTGGAAGGAACCCAGTCTCCAGAAAGAGAGTGACGGCGGCGCCTCAGCACAGCGTAAATTAATATCACAGCTGCCACTTTCATACGAAAATCAAAACCAGCTTTTCAGTTTGTAAACATAAACTTCACAGGCCCACGGTAGGGTAGCGTGTTCCTAAGTATCCTGAATTTGCAACACCCAGAAAAACCTCCTGAGTGTTATTTACAGCATTTGCTTCATAGGGAGGAGAATTAACGTTCAGGGAACAAATGCGCAGATAGGAAAGAGAGCTAGCAAATTATTTAGTGATTACTTTGTAAAAATATGTCACTGTGCAAAAAAAGTGTTTGGAGATACACTGAAGGCCCTTGTCACTGTATGACACTTCTTCATTATCACTTCAATAGCCACGAATCCAGGGGGTGGGAGCACAAACTCTTGCTGTTTGTGTCTTCCCTGAAACACTTCATATAAAAGTAATGCCTTTTGTCCTTGGAGCCCCGCCCAATATTTTAGAAAATACTATGTTTCTACCTTAAAGCAGTACTTTTTTTTTTTTTTTTTTTTGGCATCTCAAACATTAGATGCGCTGTTTTCAGTTATATTGAATGAGCATTTATTTACATTTCACCAGTCCTGATGAAGTACTATCAGTAATGTATTCTTCCCTTGTTCCACCTTAAAAAAACACACAAAAAAACATTTACAATGGGATAAAATAAAAACTCATCAGATCGTCTGCCCTTGCCAATGCCGAGTGAATTTTAAATTTCCTCCACAACGCCGCAGCCATCGCTGAGGCACTCCGAGGGCGGATTAATGCTTTTCTGGTACTTCAGTGTATCAGAACATGGATTTGCCGACAACAGCTGCGGCAAATTCCCCTGACTGAGAAGAATTACAAGTATTATCACCTAGATCATTAAACTGGGTTCATAGATTGCAGAATGTCTTCAATCAATTCATCTAAGTTAACGTGAAGCCAGCTGGACCCCCTCAGTGAGAACTTGACTTAATTGGCCAATAAGTGGCTGGGAAAGGTGCATGCTATTTGATAAAATTACCGAGCGAGCAAGTGATTACAGTTTGGAGAAGCACTGAGTGTAGACTGCGGGTCAGCCCTTGTGGGGAGGGCTAAGTTAATGTCCACTATTAAGTGCTGCTGTGAAAAATGGTGGCTTGCTTGGAGCTCAGATGGAAAAGAGGATCCAGGTCAGGCTTCAGCTGATGGAGTGGGTGAGAGGCACACATTTATCATCTCCTTGGCCTCATTTCTGCCTTGGTAATAGTCCCACACTAACCACTTCTGCCGTCGCCTGCTTCTCTGTCTCCCTTTCATTTTATTGGCATAACTAAAAATATTGCCCCAGCCAACAGATCCATCTGGAAGGAAAAACCACTTTTTCCTCAATAATGTCCCAAGAGTCTTTTCCACAGAAAGGTTAAGGAATCAAGGAGTTGAAGAACATACCATTTATACCTACGTGTCAATAATTACCTCTTCCTCTAGTGAGGAGATTGAAGTATTATTGTCTGCATGTTAGATGTCTACATTTTATCAGCACACTTGAAGAAAATGGGCAAATAAAAATTGGAATACCAAACTGTTGGCAGAAATTATTAAATAAAGCCACTCTTTCTTCATGTTGAAACAAAGGTTTCTTAACATATTGCTTCCATGGCATTTTTCCCCTGCCACTAAATGTTTTAGCCAGTTTGCAAAAAAAAAAAAAGAAAGAAAACTTTTGACAGATTTAGTACAAGATTTCAGGTTAACAGACCTGCAACAACACATTGTCACTTGAATTATTGGTGTTAGACAATAATAAGGTATTATTCAGGGGGAAGTCCCAGGATGACGGCTCCAGCACACAATGCACTCATTTACTCTTATCCAGAAATATACTTGTTTTATGGATTTTTTACTAAGCATATTAATTTTACTAAATAATCATCATCACTGGGTTCTTAGAAAGTAGAAAGATGGAAAATAATTCAATCCAAGGCCACAGTTTGAATTGTAGCCTAAGCAATCAGCCACATACTTTTTTTAAAAAAGAAAATTATTTTAGAGAGAGAAACAACGATTTGGTGTCCCATCTATTGATGCATTCATTGGTTAGTTCTTGCATGTGCCCTGACCAGGGATCAAACCCAGAACCTTGGCATATCTGGACAACGCTCTAACCAAATGAGCTACCCAGCCAGTGACAGATATATCTTAAGTCTGCCTCAGATGAATGAGTTCATCAGCTTGCAAATGCCAACAGAATCACTGATATCCCTTTAACTCTATTTGTTAACTTACTTTTGGAAGAATGATCAATGATTGTGAGCTTTACATTGCTCATTAGTATGTCGTTTGGGCAGATGGAACTGGCGTGCTCTGGAAGAAATCTGTGCACGGCACTCAGTCATGGTCACGTCGTTCTAACTGCACAGACCTGCTTTCCAAGTGGGAAGTGTGTTCCCACGTTGGAGCCTTTGCACCGCTGTTCCCTCTGCCTGAAGTACCCTTCCTCCAGTCTTCGGGCCTGTGCTCACAGGTCACACCCTCAAAGAGACCGTCTCAGTCACGTAAAATAGCCACCTGCCATCCTAACCCCATTCCTTGCCCTGCTTAATCTCTACTGATCATACTATGTATTTATGTGCTTATTTTATATCTCCACCAGTAGAATATAAGCTTTATAGAGACTGGGGCATAGTTTGTCTTGTTCATATCGATAGTCCTGTGCCTGGCATATAGGATATACTCAATTAACATGAGTGAATAAGTATCTTGTCCCAGGGCCACTAAGAATGTGACCCACAGGCTGCAATACAGACAAGCCACCACACGCTCCCCAGAGGCACTCCCAAGGAAAATGTGCCTGTCAAGTAACCAGGTTAGCTCAAGAGCGGCTCTCATATGATTTCATCGCTGGGCAGCTCATCACCCTTCTCAAAACTCACCGGTCCCCCAGGGTCCTGCCATGATCCCATTTATTTCTCCTTGAAGACCTTCCCCACTGCCCCCTCCTTAATCTCTCAGGGCCGTCCCCACGCCTGTCTTCTCTCCTCTTTCAGCTGACATTGCTTGTTTGATTTTCATCATATTCTTTCTTCATTCTCCTTAATAGTTTCATGTCCCCATATCATTTTCCCAATTAGTTTGTAAGCTCATTGAAGTCAAGAAATAAATTCCAGATAACTTTCTCAATCCTCATTGTTTCAATATCAGAAAGGAAAATGATAAGCATATGTAAAAATTGGAAATATTTTCAAATAGAAACTATTCATTTGCATAGTAGCTAACGTTGCCCTGGCAGGTGCTCAGTCATTAGAGCACAGACCTGCACACCAAAGGGCCGTGGGCTCAATTCCCAGTCAAAGGCATGTACCTGGGTTGCAGGTTCGATCCCCAGCCCTGGTTGGGCCCCATGGTTGGGGCACATGAGGGAGGCAGCTAATCCATGTATCTCTCTCACATCAATGTCTCTCTGTGTCTCCCACCCCCCACCCCCCATTCCACTCTCTTTAAAAATCAATGGAGAAAATATCCTCAGGTGAGAATTAACAACAACAAAAATACAAGCAGCTAACATTTACCTAGAGCAGTGATGGCGAACCTTTTGAGCTCGGCGTGTCAGTGTCAGCATTTTGGAAAACCCTAACTTAACTCTGGTGCCGTGTCACATATAGAAATTTTTTGATATTTGCAACCATAGTAAAACAAAGACTTATATTTTTGATATTTATTTTATATATTTAAATGCCATTTAACAAAGAAAAATCAACCAAAAAAATGAGTTCACGTGTCACCTCTGATACGCGTGTCATAGGTTCGCCATCACTGACCTAGAGCCTAACCAGCCAGGCAATGTATGTTCCAGTTATGGAATGAAACTGTGCCATGTATTCCTTCCAGCCACTATGTAAGTAGTTTCTATTGTTAAGCTACACCTTTTACAAATGAGGACAAGACCTAGAGCAGCGGTTCTCAACCTGTGGGTCACGACCCCTTTGGCGGTCGAACGACCCTTTCACAGGGGTCGCCTAAGACCATCCTGCATATCAGATATTTACATTACGATTCATAACAGTAGCAACATTACAGTTATGAAGTAGTAACGAAAATAATTTTATGGTTGGGTCACAACATGAGGAACTGTATTTAAAGGGCCAGAAGGTTGAGAACCACTGACTTAGAGGAATGTAATCATTGGGCAAGGTGCCAGAGAGACTGGGTGCACCTGAATTCACACCCAGGTCTTTCCGTCCCAGAGCCTGACCTCGTCAGGGCATTACTCTGGGGCCTCTGTGACTTGCAGCCTTTTGACTTCTCTGTGGATCCTTCTTTCCTTAGGCCCCGAGTCTGCCAAGGACAAATTGAAAGTCAAACATACTCTGCAGTGTATGTTTTAGATTGTCTGATTTTTATCGTAGCCACGACCTAGGTCTGACTAATGGGAAAGCAAGTCATTTTCAACGCAGCGCCTTATAAATCAACATCTCCCTATGCAACTTCAATCTGCATTGATTTTCCGAAGAGGAGACTTTCACCTCCACACTACCCATCTCCTGCTTCTAAGATATTGTTTTCACAGTGACTTTTGAAGAAAAATAAGGTAGGGGTTGGGGGATTGTCTTTTTAAGCTTTTTGATGACCACACTGCTGTTCTATCAGCTGTTTGAAATGGAAATCCGTTTCTGGGTGGGAGAGCCAAGCAGAGTTATAATTTCCTCCCCCATCAGGTATTCCTAGAGTATTTCAGTGAAGAGTTAAATCAGGGAGCCCTGGACTGGTGCACACATTTTTCTGCTACCCTGAGATCTTTTGGGTGAAAGGGCAGCACTGAAGAAGCATTTAGTGTATTCAAAATCTGTGACCCGGAGCTGGTGCCTGAAAGCATCATGGATAATAAGGTTGGAAGCACATTACACTTTCCTGGTATTTATCTCATCTTGCCTCGGACAATCTTCTCCAGGAGTCATAATTATCCCAGTAGGAAAACTGTCCCGTTGTCTGTGAGCCTTCACCGGCAGGAAGTTTGTCTTGCTCCCTCTGACTGTATCCTTTCTCAGCAGGGCCCATTATTTCTCATTTAATTAGTAGCACTTGATATAAATAGCCCTTTCTATTCATTTATGCTGTTTTCATTTAAATAAGTACACAATACAATGTTCCACTCCCTGGAGGCACTTGTCCTGGAGGCTGAGAAATAGGGTTGAAAACCACAGGCTTCAGTATTTCTTTCAAGCAGGACTCCACCTTCTTCA
The DNA here is from genome assembly GCF_000412655.1 of Myotis brandtii. Classification (NCBI taxonomy): domain Eukaryota; kingdom Metazoa; phylum Chordata; class Mammalia; order Chiroptera; family Vespertilionidae; genus Myotis; species Myotis brandtii. The sequence goes on along the minus strand of NW_005353685.1, from coordinate 601,404 downwards.
AATGAACAAGGCAAATACAAATGGTGGGCCTTCAGGAATGTGGGAAATTATGGTTCCCTCCAGGAAGGAACACAGATACTAACTGGCTGGCAGGCCAAACTACCCAATGATACAGTTGTTGATGCATGCAATGTAATTCCCACTCTGGCCTGGGCACCATGCAAGTGCTGAGGGTAGGGAGGTGGGCAGTCCAGATGCAGGCCTCCCTTCATGGGGTTTACATCTAGACTCTAGAAGAGAGAGAACTGGGGTGCGGGGAGACTCTCAGACAGTGCTTCTCAAACATTTACGTGCATAGGAATTTCCGAATTTCCGGGGACTTGGTTAAGAGACAGGTTCTGATTCAGTAGATCTGGGTTGGGCCTGGGAGTTTGCATTTCTAACAAGCTCTCAGGTGACACTGGCACTGCTGGCCCAAGGACCACACTTGGAGTAGCAAGCAGGTCTAGAACAGCGGTTCTCAACCTGTGGGTCACCAACCTGTGGATCGTGACCCTTTTGGGGGTCGAACGACCCTTTCACAGGGGTTGCCTAAGACCATCAGAAAACACATGTATAATTACATATTGTTTTTGTGATTAATCACTATGCTTTAATGATGTTCAATTTGTAACAATGAAAATACATCCTGCATATCAGATGTTTACATTATGATTCATAACAGTAGCAAAATTGCAGTTATGAAGTAGCAACAAAAATAATTTTATGGTTGGGGGTCAGTACAACATGAGGAACTGTATTAAAGGGTTGCGGCATTAGGAAGGTTGAGAACCACTGGTCTAGAGAATGGGGATCTAGACGTGTCTCTACTGCCTACCCGCCAAGTGACCATTTGTCATATGGGCAGTTTCTTTAAAGAAGTAGAGACAGAGAAGCATCAATCAGATGCTCAAACCTCAGAAGGAAGGTAGGGGAGGGTGGGAGAAAGGGGGAGAGATCAACCAAAGGACTTGTATGCATGCATATAAGCATAAGCGATGGACTGGACGCAGACAACAGGGGGTGAGGGTGAGGGCAAGACTGGGGGGATGAGGGGACAATGGGGCGATAAAGACACATTTGTAATACCTTAATCAATAAAAAGTTTTTAAAAAAAGAAGTGGAGTCTTACCATCAGGCAAATGGGGTGCTAATATTCACTCCACCAAGTTGTTGTGAAGTCAAATAAGTGTAAAACCATTTGATAAAATTTTATTTGCTATACAACCTCATTGTAGTATAAGGAAATGATATACCTGCACTCAATGCATCTTTGAATATGCAGTGAAATTAAGCAAATTCTGATGTGACATTGTTTTGAACAATGATTACTTCCATGTCTCTTAAACTGGGCTTTCTAAACACATATCTTTAATTTTAAGACCAAGGGAGTTGTGCTTCCAAGTTATGATGTTATAGGTAAAGCAAGGCCTCTATTCATTAAAGCACCAGGATATTTTGACTTCTCTGAGGAATATATTAGCTCCAGGGACCACCATAAAATTGATTTGAGATAGGACTTGAATTTTTGGATACTTTTAATTAAAAGGAATAAGACATCAAATTGGCTGGAAAATACTGATATATTGGGGGTAATTTTAAATAAATTTTCAAGCTTTGGGTTCTCTGTTATTAAGTGTGGTTAAAGGCAAGGGTTTGGGTTTGTAACTTATTAGCTGAGTAACCTAAGGCAAATTACTTAACCTCTCTGAACCTAAATTTCCTCAATTGTAAAATAGGCACAATAACTACACCTAATTAAGGATGCTGTGAGAATTAAATAAGCTAACGCATTAAAGGCTCCAGGTACCTAGCAAATAACATCATTGCGTACTTCTCTTACCCGTGTTTGGAAGAACTAAATGTCACCTGGGATCTTATGCATATTTTGGTTCTTCCTTTGACCAGGAGCTCTGTGCTGGGTCTGTGCCACCTTCCTCTGTGGGCTCCCATTGAAATTGCATCTGAACTCCATGAGAACCAGGGATATTCTAAACCCCAATCTTGAAGAAAGTGGTCTGGTTGATAGTGAAGTTTATTGTCAGTGTCTAAACTAACCCTCTGTATATGAATAATGGTATAAAGATGAACAAGGGGGAAATGAGCTATTGAGTCTATTGAGTATTATTACGTATTGGGCACTGAGCGAAACACCATACAAACATTACCTGTGCTATTAGTTCCACTCTCCAGATGAGGAAACTGAGATTCAATGATGCTAAATAATTTGTCCAAAAACTATAGCCAGTATGTGAAGTCACCCATTTCACTCCAATGTTTGTGATTTTAAAAACATTTTTATATGCCTCAGTTCATGTGGTGCTTGCTCAAGGCGAGGGCAATATATCTGTACCCTGCTCCTGGAACCATTCAGGGGATCAAGGTCTGTGCCCAAAACACCCTACGTGAACCATAAGGCCAATGAGGCCCAGGAGTATCTGCTGCTTCAGTGCCCACCAGACTGCGTGGAGGTGGGCCAGCTGATCACGGTGGCTTACCTGGCTGAGATTTCTACATAGGAGGTTTATCGGGCAGTGCTCTCTGGAACAGCATCTGTGAGGAGGGATGAGGGGTGCAGGATAAAGGCCCCAGAAGATCCCTCAGGATACTCTGATATCAGGGCGGTCTTCAGAATTATCCCACCTTGAGGCAAAGGGCGCCAGACTTTAAAATTCCCCTACTGACCAGCCACTAGGTGCAGGATGCTTGGGGGTGGGGATGGGGTATGACCTTGATGACTCAAAGAGAGTGACTCAGCTGAGCAGGGAGGAGGATGTCCGGCGAGGAGGGTCTGGGGGGTACCCAACAGCAGCCACTACAATACTCCTTTGCTTCTTGCTCCCTCCTCCTCCCCGGGCATTCTCTCCCCTGCCAAGAGGTTAATGCTAGAGACTGGGAATCGTGGGGTAGCCACATCTCCTGAGATGCCGCAAGCTGCACTCACTCCTTTTCTCGCCTGTAAATGATGTGATGGAGAGGGAGGCAGGGAAGAAATGGGAAATGGTACCCAGACTCTGCCAGCTTGGGGGCAACAACACAAAAGCACACCTACTCCCAAAGCACCACACATTGGGCATTTTATCTGCATCTCTGGGGTTTTTGTTTTTAGAACATCTTTCCCATATGTGAAAAAAGATTTTTTTTTAATTTAAAAAGGAGCCAGAAAATAGTCTAAAAGCACATTACCAGGAAATTGTTTCTGCTGTGTTTAGGACTGTTCTTAATGTTTTATGAATAAGCTAAAAAAAAAATGCTCAAGCATATTTCCTTGGGCACTCTAGTTAATTACTTATTCTGAGTGCTTCTACTCCATTCCTTGCAAAATGTGTTGTGCATTAATTCTGATTATGTACAAAAACCCACCTGCAAGGAAAAACTCTGAATCAGTAATGCTGCTAAAATGAGCAGGCCTCCTGGGGCTCCACTGAGAAAGAGGGTACTGGACAGAATTAGAATCTTGTAGCTAAGGCTATTCATAATGTCATTAACATAAAGGCAATTAAATGCGTTTTTAACCTACAACCCTTTATTGTTATTAATGAACATTAGAAAAACACAGGAGATAAAATTGGTAATTATCTCTGCACCAAGCTATGCAATAATGTGTTTAAATATGAAAACAAAACAAATGATTATTGTTAGTATTTTCCGTAGCAGAAACCCCAGGAGCAGCTCCGTCATATTTAATCACATGGGCCTACACCAAGAGGGTTAATTAAAAGAGGGCTCTGCCTTCTATGTGCCTGGTTATTCAGTTTAATATGGAATCAACAAATATAAATGTAAATTTGCAAAATATCCTGAGCAGCTGTTTCTGCCTGCGGGTTAACCACCTTTACTGAAACGCGGACTGATTCCTTCTCCTTCAGCACCGTGGTCTGTAGCTCCATAACCAAGTGTTTCCGTTTTGAAAGGATCGGAACGCTTTCAAAACCTATTCCAAGAACAACTATATAAATCCAGACTCATCGCCTATACAGTTCGGTGAAAATAAAGTGTTTGAAAAAGGCATGCAGATTTTTTAAAAAGTGACAAACGAGAAGGTCACTGGGCTCTATTCAAAGAGCATCCAGTTCACTCTGTCCCTTTCCTGCTGCACGCTGGAACAGCCTGTGAGGAAGCCTCATAGATGGGCTTGTTTAGGAGGACGTAGTCGCTAATGTCCGGTGAAATACCCTGCATCTAATAATGGTACTTTCCTGCTGCACGCTGGAACAGCCTGTGAGGAAGCCGTAGATGGGCTTGTTTAGGAGGACGCAGTCGCTAATGTCTGGTGAAATACCTGCATCTAATAATGGGTCGATTCCCACTAATTAACTCAGGCCGTGTATCTTACAATTTAAAATGTTAGTCTCACATTCCTTATAATGTGCTCCAAACTGGTTTTGTTTCCAAGACCTGTTTTTTAAGAAGACAGATACCTCTAATTGGCCTGTGCAGTGGATTTTGGGGCAAACAGTACCGCCCAAGTGTGACCCTTGGAAACAGATTTTGAACAACTGCCACGTGGCAAAGCTAGCAATTGTTGCGCTCATCTGATTTTTCTCAAACAACCAATTCACTCCTGCATTTTTTTAAAAAAGGCGTTGTATAAAATAAAACAACTATAGCAACAGCTACTGACATCTGTATATTACTTTACAGTGTACAAAACACTTTTGATAATTTTGGGTGATACTAAAATCAAAAGTATGACAGTCTGCATTAATATGCATAGACCTACTCTGGCTTACACATTTGATTACATACGTAGAGCTTCCCTGCCCACGTGCATGGAAGTACAGGAAATGTAGCCACGCACTGGGATCAGAATGTAGACATGGGAAATAAGGGGCAGAACGTTTCTTTTCTTAAGCGTCAATTATGCCACCCAAAGATGCTGTGGTTCAGATTTTAAAGCCAAGAATGAATCCCACAAGGGCAGCTACCTGACTATCTGAAGGAGGTGGAGGTTGGTTCAAGTTATCCTGGAACAGGAAGAGGTACAAGGATTCACATGGAAGGAAGCAGGCACCTGTGTGAGGCGGAGCAGCAGGCACTCCTGGACTTCCCTTCCCCCAGCACACACCCCGGCTTTGTAGGCTGTTCCCGCTGGCCCAGGAGAGCAGGCCTACAAACCATCCCCAGAAGCACACACAGCTGCCCGTCTCATACAGAGGCCCAATCCCAGTGTCAGGTAAGCAGTCCACAGTCCGACCTGCACCCGCAGGTAAGTATTCTCACAGAAACCTCTTTATCTCTAGTCTCCTTTGCTACTGCCTGAGCTGGGATCAAGTCACGGAACATGGCACATGGCACTTCTCTATGATCCAGGGAAGTCACGTCTGTGAGGCTCAGACAGCAGACAGAGGCCTTGGCGGGATGCGTCTCTATTACACTTTTAGGCTCAGAGCAAGTGGTGACTTTCCCTCTAAGCTGAGAAACGTTCCTTCTTGCACACAGGACAGTAGGGTAGGGGGTAGGGAGGGGAGGGGAGAAGCAGTCATTAAAAATCATTTGCATTTTCAAGTTCCATTATTCCTGATCCCTCAGAACAGAACAGGCTGCCCGGCTGCTGCGTCTGCCATGTGGCAGACGAAAGCTCAAGGTCAACCTCTGGCTGTTAGCCAGACAATTGAGAACTACACACACTAAACTTCCCCCTTTCTTGTCACCCTCCCTGGCTATTAACCACCCTCAGGGCACCCTCAGGGGCCGCAAATTTTCTCCTGGCGCCTCCTCTGACTTGTGAAGATTCTAGAGGCCTGGAAGGTGAATGATGAGGAAGCACAGAGCCATATGCAGAGCCTTTGATGGCCTGACATCAGACAGCCCAGAGAGGAGGGACAGTGGCTGGGCGGCGGTTGCACGGTCGCCCCTTTGATTTGACTCCTTCTGGCTGCTGCCAGCGGGCCAGCCAGAGAGAAGGTGGCCAAACAGCAGAACAATGGCGCAGCCTTTCACAGCTGGAAAATCATTTTTTAAAGACCTCCAGGAGGCACCAGTTGGTCCTGGCAGCTGACATTTGATCTGGGGAGTGTAGAGCAGCTGATGCCAAAGAAAGAGTCTCCAAACCCACTGGCCGGCAGGCCAGCTGTGGAGCCGCTTGTTCGTTCACCTTCCCATCCACACC
>NW_005353685.1:561059-595298 GCF_000412655.1 Myotis brandtii | reverse complement strand
GTGTGGAGAACTCCTTGCTAAATTTTCTGTGGAAAGAGAGAGACACCTGGGCCCCTCCAGCCCCCACTCATTTTTCACTTGGCTCTCAGAGGAATAGACGATAAATGCTATTTATAAGACAGATTCCTGCAGGAAAGAATGGTGTCAATTTCACATTTCAGCTACTCAGGGAAAAAGGAAAATTCTTTGCAAATGGTCCCGTTTGGACAATTTTGATGTGTGATTCATCTCTGCCCGGGAGAGTGACACACAATCACTTAAAAGTGACAGTCGCTCTTTAAAAATACTAATTGAATATAGTTTGGAGCCTGTGCCATTTGGTCTAAGTTTAAATGACTATAATTAAGAGTGGTGAGTGTTTGGTTTAGAGAGTGACCATATGGTTTGTCACCCAAACTATGACCATTTTGAGAGTGAAAGGGGGGGGGGCTATTAATAATTAACCCCCGAACTGGCATAAACAGGCACTGTTCTAGATAAATTGGGACTTCCGAGCCTTCTTATTGTTTCCCATCATCCTCATAATATGCTTCTCAGAGAAAAGAGTGCAAAAGCTGTGGAGGTCAAATCGTATTTATAAAACGTCAGGGTATTAGTCTGACCTCCTCATTCTTAAAAGGGAGGGGCATGGTAAGCCTGGAGCCACACATTGATCACCACAAAGCAAAGTGAGGACAAGCATAAAAACCACATTGCCATGTTTTGGAAAGAGCACTGGACTAGGAGGCAGGATGTATGTTTTATGGTTTTACTACTACTACTACTACTACTACTTCTACTACCCTTGCTGTTACTTGTTCTACTAAGAGCTGCCATTTATTGAGCATTTGCTGTGTAGTAGGTATGGTGTTAATTAAGAATCTGGGCAGAATCTGTATGGAGCCTAATAATAGTCTTCATGAGGCTGAGCAGGAGTTTACCAGTAAGCTAAGCAACTTACAGACACAATCTATGGAGCCATTATCATCCCCATTTAACAGAGAGGGAAATGGAGGCTCTGAAAAGTTAAGCAGCTCTGATACCAAATTCATGCTCTTAAACCACACTGCCATAAAGAGTTTGCCAGGAGCTGATAGAGACACCTCCTCTTTCTACTCTCCACTGGCATTCTCTTCATGTCAGCTCTTAAATATTTACATATGAATAACATTTTATTTTGTAGTTTCACAGGCCCTCAAAACTGTAGAAGGCGTGGCCAATGACCATTAGTGCAAGATGATGGAGGGCAAAATAGTTGAGGATGGGGAGGAGTGATTCCATATAAACTGGAGTCATCAAAACAAGACTCTAAGGGCCAAAGAAACCACAGATTCAGAGGAGTTTCTGGCACATGCAGATCTCTGTTGAGTGGTTTGCTCAACTGGTGCTCAAAACCCACTAAGGAAAGCCATTTCCTTTTACATCTGGGTGACTATTTTAAAATATTTTCTAATGATGAACCCAAATTCCAACTCCCTGTAATTGCCACTCTTTGGTCTTTGTTCGGTTCTTTAAGCCCTTAACATATGTGTTCTGCTTTACATACTTTCAAATAGAGAAGCTCCTCTATTTACCAAGTGTGGCTCTCCAAGTCTCCTCAGTGCATTGGTTTCCAAGTCCACGGTGACTAAGAAGGGCTATGTTTTCTATCTCTGGAGGCATTTTCAATAGAAGAATAAGTTGATGCTTCAAAGCTTTCCAACCAGGCACACTCTTTCCTTTGATGCTATTATTTTTATTGGGCTTCCTTTTCCATTTATAATCCAGCCCTATCTGTTGAGGTACAGAATCTTCCTTTCCTGTTGATCTCTGTCAGAGTCCTGGAAACCCCTTCCAAGAAGTACAGTAGTTTTTTTTTAATTAGTTCAGTTTTATTTGATCTGTACTCTGAGCCCTGTGATTTATTTTGATGCTGTAGAGAGATTCAAATGATCTTCAACCTAAGAACCTTCTACGGCCTGTGACAAGCTTTCATTGTCACTGTGTCCACCAAATGGAGGCTCCACATTCTTGAATGAAATGTGAGGCCTCCACATCAGACCGGGGAGCCCACCTTCTTTCCCTTTTGAAAACTAGAGATGAGGGGTCAGGCCCGGAGAGCCCGATAAGGAGGCTGTTCCTATACTCAAGGTAAAAAGTGATGGAGACTTAACTGAGGTAGTGACAGTAAGAATGATGTGACCACCTCAGGAAACAGTTCCAAAGTAGAATTGACAAGATTTACAGGCTGATTGGATGGAAAATGAGAAGTTAGAAACTGAAAATGACTCCATGTTTCTGGCCTTGGACACTGGTTGCACTAAAATGTTATTGACCAATAGGAAGAGAGAAGAACCGAATTCAGTTTGCTCCTTTTTGCCTTACTGATCTGTGATAAAATCATTTTCTAAATCATTACAAGAGTAGCTGTTGTAGTTACAATTAATTTATAAATTCAGCACCATTATAATCACTATTACTTCTTATTGACTTCATATTAATTCCGTTGGGGGGGATTCTAATTGCTCTATTGAAATTCTAATCAAACTGAGGAGAGAAGACATATACATCTATACAAAAAAAACAACAATTTATAAAACAAGTCTATGAAGATGTTCCAAATAAATGCCAAGCGTGTTTCTGGCAATGAGTTCTGTGAGCTCAGAAAAGAGCAAGAGCAGAAACACACATCTAGAACTTAATGAGATAGAGGAGGACCTTAAAGGGTACATACAGCTTGACATTGAAAAAGGGTATGGTGGATTTCATCTTAGAACAGCAGCTCTCATAATATGGTCTGGGGATGCCCAGGGATACTCCAGACCCGTGGTCGGCAAACTGCGGCTCTCGAGCCACATGTGGCTCTTTGGCCCCTTGAGTGTGGCTCTTCCTAAGCCTTAGGAGTACCCTAATTAAGTTAATAACAATGTACCTACCTATATAGTTTAAGTTTAAAAAATTTGGCTCTCAAAAGAAATTTCAATCGTTGTACTGTTGATATTTGGCTCTGTTGACTAATGAGTTTGACGACCACTGCTCCAGACCATTTGGGGCGGGGGGGTTGGTCTGTGAGGTCAAAAGTATTTTCACAATAATATGAAGACTTAAGCCCTAACCGGTTTGGCTCAGTGATAGAGCATCAGCCTGTGGACTCAGGGGTCCCAGGTTCGATTCCGGTCAAGGGCATGTACCTTGGTTGCGGGCACATCCCCAGTGGGGAGTGTGCAGGAGGCAGCTGATCAATGTTTCTCTCTCATCAATGTTTCTAGCTCTCTGTCCCTCTCCCTTCCTCTCTGTGAAAAATCAATAAAATATTTTTTTTAAAAATATGAAGACTTAATTTATCTTTTTCCTCTTATTCTCTTTTTCAAAGGTAATATGATAAGTGATGACATCATTACTCTGACAACTAATGGATCGTGTCTTTGTTTATTATTGAGTTTTAAATTTTTCTGTTTTTTCCTGGCTGGGTGGCTCAGTTGGTTGGAACACTGTCCTGTATACCAAAAGTTTAAGGTTTGATTCCCAGTCAGGGCACATACCTAGGTTGCAGGTTCCATCTCTGGTTGGGCATATACAGGAAACAACTGACCAATGTTTCTCTCTCACATTAATTCAGCTCCCCCAGTCAATAAAAAATAAAATTTGTTTTAATTTTTAACATGGTAAATATCAACCTATATATAACCCACACAAACAAAAGCTCTTTTGAGCATCAAAAATTTTTTAAAGTGTAAATGGGTCTCCAAACCAAAAAGTTTGAGAACCACTGCCTTGGATAGTCTACTAAAAGGCATGTTTGTGACTGATCTAAGCTACAACATGTTATCTCAGTAACCCATAATGCCTTGCTCTAGGTCTTTTCATACTGTTGGCTCAAAAACTGCTCTGTTGCTGGTAATTTGGCTTCACTGTAGATCTGAAGTCATTGTTCTGTCTCTTATTTTTACTTTTTGTTGCTGATGGTAAATGACTCTTCCCAACGTTTCCTCAATATTATGTCTCCATAGTATGAGTCAGTATCTTAGGCTTCAAAAACTCATTCAGAAACACAGCCATACCCTTTAAAATTCTACATACATACTTATGTTATTGGTGGGGAGCTCTCCATGTCCCCACCAGTTGCTGGGGGAAGAGGGGTTCTTGCAATGTCATGAGAAAAGGAATTTTCTGAGACTCGCATGGAGAACAAGTGGCATTTATTTGCATGAAATTACATCCCTGAGTTTCCAAGGTCCCATTTCCCTTTGTCCTGCCAAGGAATAAGTCCAGCTGTGTCTTTAGCAGGGCTAGGATTAAAGCCGTTGCCCAGAGTATCCATTCCATGTTGGAGCACAGTCAAACCCAGTTTTAGGCTAGCTCAGTGTGTGTTCCCAGATGCAGTCCATCAGTCCATTGCATGTGGGGTCTGCACGGTCATGGGCCATGTGTCCTCTAGGGCCACATGGCTATGAAGGGAACTCGGGTAAATGCAAGAAGCAAAATTAGAGGAACACGAGAAGAACCAGAGTGTGAGCTCCTTCCTCTGGGAGATTATGTATTCCCAAGTTTTTGTGCACTTGCAGTGGCCCCACCCCTTCTGGCCAATGATTTCTATTCCTGGTTAGACTGACAGGTACCTTTCTTATGTCACCCCAACTTTGCTGTGCATCATCCATCTCCCCTTTATCCCATCCCTAACCCCAGTGATCTGCGGGGAATGGACCAGTGGTTCCCTGGGGAGTGCAAAATTACAGTTTCCTGGTGAAGCTTCCCAAATGACCATGCTTATAATGTCTGGCCTCCCTTTTGCTCCCTTCCTATTATTAATAACTAGCTAATTACATGTATACAGTATGTACTAGTATAAAGAGTCTAAATTAAATTAGGTCCTATTATCCTTCCAAACAAAACAAAAACCTTAGAACAATGCAACTTTCCTCAAAACAACCCACCTTCTATCCCCAACAAATGCTCGCATAATTGACTAGAACTTTAGCTTCAACTTGCTTTAAGCACAAACATTATTAGTAGTATTACAGTTATATAATTGTACTACCAATATTGATTTGTGAGAATCTGAGGGCTGTAAATTTTCAGAGTCCTTATCTACCTGAAAGTATTATTCTATCCTTACTCTTGAATAATAATTTGGTTGGGCATAGCAAATAGTACATACCTGGTTGCATCCCTAGATAATGGGCAAAGTGATTTTGTTCCTGGGCACAAGCAGACAAACAGGTTTTGGCTTCCTGTGTCATGTGGCGAGCCCAGTCTCAGCTTCCTTCCACATGCAGCGGGTGTTGGGTCCCAGTTCCCAACCGGTATTGAGCCTCTAGCCCTGGTGGCCTTATCCACTCTTGGCTCCTTGTGGGCTGTGTAGCTTTTGTCCCTGATAAACACTGTGTGTTCCTTTCTAATTCACAAAGGTTTTCCTTTTTTGTTTTAGATATAGCTCTATATTTTTTATTTTAAATATATATTTAGTATTTTACTCATAATTCTTATGTGTTTGGAGAATAGTAATGTTTTTGTATGTGCTCAACACACCATCGTGACCTAGAAGTCTGAGCCCATACTCTCATCATGGAACTGTGAGACATATTTGCTGAGGTCCAGAAAACTAAATCTTTTTGACATATCAAAGCAGGCATACAACGCAAAGCACCAATTTAGGTTTTGTTAAAGATCCTAAATTAAAGCTGAGCAATGCTGTACTTGGATTGGTCGCTACAAATTAAACAGAACTATTTCATTTCAAGTTTATGGTCATGTAGGTTAATTAAAATTTTCTCCTTAGAAATACAGCCCCAAAGACTCTATGTAATTTAAATAAATTCTACATTCATGCAGAGTGAGAATGGCAGTTTCAATATTTAATTCTTACTTTGTAAACTTTGAAGGCTAAAAACACATCCTCCCCAAGTTGTGAATACTGTTTATGTTGAAAACAACTCACTGAAGGAACCTTGGAGTTGCTAGGTAACTTGGTGCCTGTGGAAGACTTCTGATAAAATGTATTTAAATCAGATTTCCTGGAACAGATGGCAAACTGAAGTGGAAAATAAATTCAAGTGATCTGCTATTGGCTTTTGATGCTAAAATTAAAATCTCCTTGCAGCCAAAGTGCACAGAGATTTTTTAACTGGTCAGGTTTAAGGTGGCCTTCCTGCAGAGAGCATCATGCCTCATTCCCTACAACACAAAGCCATCCGAGCTTTCTGAGCTCAATTTCCTGGCAGATATTGGGGAAGATCCCTAAAGAATAAGCATCCCTTGGAGAAGGATGTGTCTCTGAATGGGTCTGCTTTCCTTGACTCCTCATTGGGTACAGTATTTTCCTATAAAGTTAAAGGACCTGTTTGGGGTGGTCTTCTCATTAGTTCTTCTAGATTTTTTGTGGGGTTAATCCTCACCCGAGGATAATTTTTTGCGCTGATGTTTAGAAAGTGGAAAGGAGGGAGGGGGGCAAGAGAGAGGGAGTGGGAGAGAGAGAGGGAGAGAGAGCACGATCACTTGGTTGCTTCCTGCGCATGCCCAGAACAGGGCCAGCAATAGAACCTGCAACCCAGGTACATGCCCTTGACCAGAATCAAACCTGGAAGGGACTCTTCAGTTCTGACCACTGAGCAACACCTACCATGGCTAATTCTTCCAGATCTTAAAAAAAATCAAATGGTCAAAGTGTGGCTGAGCTGCTGGGTAGTAAATCAGCTAAGCTAGAATCCCCTCATCACCAATGGTTAGAAATCAGAAGAAACTGTGAATTTGTACAGGGAATGTACATACTATAATGTAGCTAGGAGCATCACCCAATAATTGAATTGCTACTCCTTGAGCTTACATGGGTAGAGAATGAGAAGAACTGCCACTTATTTCTCAGTATATTTTGCATGAGACCAGAGGTATTTGGGGGCAAGTGGTGGGGACAGTGAGGGTTACACATAATCCTTTATGAAGAATTCTTCAGAAATCTTTTTCTGAAAGAGAAACTTCACAAGAGTCACTTCATTACTCAATTCCCTATAATCTTTTAGAGTTGGTGAATTTGCACAAAAAGAGATAATTTAAAAGCAATCTGGTAGCTAACCTACCAGTTCTGGAACCAAGTAACTAGGGATGCCCACATTCCTGGAAACAATGCGGCAGAGAAGTGTCATCACCTGGCGACATGCATGGAAAGCACAGATGAAATAAAAGGAGCTTTGGCTAAGGCAGCTCAGTTGGTTGGGCGTCGTTTGGGTGCACCGTTCAATTCTCTGTCAGGGCACAGGGCACATGCCCATGTGCCATGTGCTGGGCTCAATCCCCAGTAGGGGGCGTACAGGAGACAGCTGATCAATGTTTCTCACACTGATGATTTTCTCTCTCTCCCTCTTCCTTCCTCTCTCTCTCAAAATCAATTTTTAAAAATCTTTTTTAAAAAAAGAAATAAGAGATTCCAAGTGACCCTCAAACCTCAGCATATGTGTCTCTTGTTACTCCAACAGGACAGTTGCCACCATGAGAATAAGTAAAGGGCCTTCCAAGAAGAGGAGACAGAGCAATGGGAGCATATGTTACAGAGCTGCAGTGAAGAGAAATAGCTTGTGCTGAGGGGCTACTGCCTGGCAGGCACTGTGCTGGGCTCTTCACTTGTGTTATTTTGCTTAATTACCACAGCAAACCTATCCAAAAGATGTTGTTTTTCTCTATTTTATAGGTGATAAAACTGAGGCCCTAAGAGGCTTAGTGACTTAAAAGGGGAAACACAGCCTATGAATGGCAGAGCTAGGGTCAGAAGCAGTTCTGCCTAATTTCAAAGCCAAGGCTCCTTCCTCAGGAGACTCCTGGTCCTTGGGAGTGAGTGGGGTGATAGGCACTCTCATACACTGCTAATGAGACTGTAAATTGGTTCAACTTTTTAATGAGAAATTTAGCAATATCTGTCAAAATGTACCCACCATGAGATTCAGGAAAACTGCAAACTGCCTTCTGGGAATCTATTCTAGGGATGCACTTTCACTATATATATACTAGAGGCTCAGTGCATGAAATTCATGCACGGGTAGAGTCCCTAGGCCTGGCTGGAGATCAGGGCCATCGGGGCTTTCAGGCTGCCAGCCGGGGCCTTCTTTCATTCCATGCTGCCCCCTGGTGGTCAGCGCACATCATAGCGAGCAATTGAACTCCCGGTCTCCTGGTCAAACTCTCTAGGGGACACTTTACATATTAGCCTTTTATATATATAGATGTGTGTGTGTGTGTGTGTGTGTGTGTGTGTGTGTGTGTGTGTGTGTTCATGCCAGCATGTTTTGCAATAGAGAAAAATTGGAAATATCTTAAGTATTCATTAATAAGGGATTGGTTAGATCATTTTTGCTAAAACCACATAAAAAGTACTCAGCACTCATTAAAAAGAATGAGGTAAATCTTTATGGACACATGAAAAGATATTCTCAATTTTGTTCAGTTCAAAAAGTAAGTTGTATAAGAGCACATATTTGCATGTGTAGTGGGGGCACAGTCCTCTTTTTAAAAAGGAGGATGTCTGAAAGCACACACGTTTGTGTTGATCATGGTGAACTTGCAGGGAGTGGGATGAAGGTGGTTCTTGGTAGGGAAACTTGTACTTTTTCTTTTGTGTCATTCTAAACTATCTGATTTTTTCTAATAAGCAAGTACTACTTTCATAATAAAAGAAAAAAATTAAAGAAGGCCTTTTTTGAACTTAGAAAATAATGGAAGGTTTTTATAACACAAAAGTGAAGTGGGTCAGGATCTGTTGGAGATAAAGGGAAGGCAGATAATGATTAAGGAGCTAATGATTGCCAAAGGTCATTTATGTCTTCACGCTAATTGCCAAGGCAGATTCACAAAGAACTTTAGATTTGGAGAAAGTGCACCTTAAAGGCAGAAGACCAAAAAGGAAACTCTTCGTGATATTTTGGATAACTTGTCAAACCAACGTCTAAATGCTTTGATAGTCTCTCAACCCTATTCAGTGCCTGGAATCTTCTACACATCTTTTTTTGTTCATACAAAATATGAGCCATAAAAAGGAAGCCCAGTAAGCAGCTCAGGTAGGAAGAGAAGTCTTTTTCCCCAAAAAACTTGGCTGAAGCAAACCATTCTATTCCCAGAATGCATGAGGGGTCGTCACTGACAGCTGTAGCCCTTTCTGCATGGAAATATTCTTCCTGTGATGTGGAGGCAGATTGCATTTGCCTGGATAATCCAGCCATACACTGGAGAAATGAGAAAAGGCCCAAGCTACCCATATGCGCTATAGATTCCAAAAGGAGATGAGCCTCTTTGCCACTGCTTATTCTGATAATGTCAACATGGCCATTATTGTTTCATTAGTTTTCTTTGCTCTAAGGCTAAAAGGAATTTCTACTGAGTGAATATCTCTGAGATGCCTTGGTATCTCAGAGCACTTTTGCAGAAGACATGACTGAATACTTTTTCTGAACTTTGTTGCATGGAAATATGATTTATCTGTTTTCTCCTAATTGCTAAATGCTTCCTGGTCTTATTATTTGGTTCTAGTTAAATTTCCTTTGACTATTAAACCCATTGTTTTCACTTTCTCTAATAAAAAAATAATAATGATAACAATAGTAACATATTTATTAGGGCTTATTATGAGTAAGTCACTGTCTTAAAAGACTTGCTCATAAATTAATTAAATCCTTGTTATAAGTCTTTGAAGTCTACAAAATAGGTATTGTTATTATCTCCATTTGAAGAAACTGAAGATTGAGGAGGTTAAGGAACTTGCCCAAGCAATAGAGCTAGGATTCAAAGCTGATCTGTCTCACTCCAACGCATGTTTATTTAACCATGTGCTTTACTGCATCACAGCAAAGATGGCAGTCTAGCTTGTAGGAGACAGCAAAACAGAAAATCTACCTAAACCAAGAGAATCCCTGTATACTCACCAGTCTAGGTATCTCTTTCCTGTCCTTGACTTCCACTCTTCTTCAGAGTATTCTCCATTCAGCTTCTTTGGTGGAACCCTTTACCCAGAATCCTCAGCTTCTCCATCCACTATGCCTTAAGGCTCTAGCTTATTTCCTGCCAATTGGAGCCCACATTGATCTCTTCTTCTCTAACAACTTTTGCCTTTGTTGGCAGCACCACACAATTAGCACATATTTTTAAATATTCTATTATCTAATGATATGAAATACACAATTTAACACGTTCTTACAATTAGGCTTACCTCACCAGGCTTTGAGGGTTTATTGGACACCTTTTCGGCTTTGCTTCGTATCTTCTTGGCCTACCTTTTATTCCAACTTTTCTGCAGCAACCAAAGAATAAATAGACAAGCATTGTGTCTCAGTTTGACCATGAGTCTTTTATGCTCTCTAGCAGGAGCTTCTCTGATAATCTGGCTGGATATCTACACAAACCCGCTTAGCATTCACACTCACACAAACTTAGACACTCAGAGAGACTAACGCCCTTCGGGCTACCCGTGACTAATAAGGATGGCAACAGATGGGTAGAGTTGCTTCTCTTTTGCTCCTTTGGCAGACAATTCTGAGACACATTCTCAATGGCCCACAATGATGATCAGTTGATAATGTCCATTTTTGTAGGCTTTCTCTACAAGGGAATTTGGGGAAGAGGCATATGGACGGACTTACAAGGAAAGGCATAAAGAGTGAGGATGATTGATTCTCATGTTAATTCGCATGAGCATCCTTCACAGTGAATCAACAGAGTGTCAACAATCAAGTAGAGAGGATGACTTGTCTTCTGGATGTCAGTGCCTCTCTCCATGGCCACTCCTTGTGCAATGAGTTCATGAATGGCCCGACCAGGGTGTCAGGAATAAAGCCTAGGCATGGACACAACAGCATCAACTCCCTTTCACTGAAGCTGATATAGGTCCTGCCATGGCTGAATATTCACCCTGCCAGCAGTGCAGACTAGCACAGGTAAGGCATCATCCTTCAGGAGACTAGCCAGTCAGTTGGTGACAAGTTTATTATATCAGAGCCAACTCCATTATTGGAATTGACACCTATTTTTGGTATAGTTTTGCCTTCCTTTATCTCATTACTATGGCCAACACCACTATCTAAGTACTTACATAATGCCTTCCTTACTGAAACTGGATCTCACACAACATTGCCTCAGATTAAGGGACCCATAATAGTAAGGAATGGTGTGACAATGGGCACATGACCATGGGGTTGATTGGTCTTACAATGTACTTCATCACCCAGAGATAGCTAGCCTAGTAGAATAATGGGATGGTGGGTTAAAGTTTCAGCTAAGGTGATAGCTTGGGCATAATACCCAATGCGCCTGGACTGCATCCTCCAGCATGCAGTATATACACAGAACCAACAGTGCTGATTCTTTTATAGCTAGAATACATGGGTCCAGGAATCAATGGGTAGAAGTAGGATTGGTTACTTTCACCATTATTCTCAGCAACCCACTTGTGAAATTTTTATTAAGGGCAATTTACCCTGATTACCAGTATTCTGAAGAACTCGGGTTGCTACAACATAATGGAAGTAATAGGGAAGAAAGGAGTATGTCTAGGACATAGAGATTCAATGGGGCATCTCTTGGTGATAACTCTATGCCCGATTATAACTGTAAATGGGAACTGCAGCAACCTCAGCCCAAAGAGGCTAAAGCAACTCAGACCCTTTGGGGATGCAGGTCTGGATCACTACTCCCTGAAAGCAACCTAGACCAGCTGAGGTGTTGGAAAAGAGCGAGGGAAGTCTTGAGTGTGTGGTGGAAGATGAAGATGATAAATATCCATTATGGCCTTGGGACCATTTGTAGAGGTGGGGACTGGAGCTCATTGCATTAGCCATTTTATACTAGGAGTTAAGTCTTGAAGGCCCTATGAAGGAAAACAAAGCAGAGTAAGGGGATAAAGAATAGCAGCATGGGTGACTATTTAAAAAGAGAGACCAGGGAAGCTTTCTCTGACTATGTGACACTTGAGCAGAAAACGAAATGAAGTAGAAGAGCAAGCCTGATGAGTATATGGGGAAGAACATTCCAGAGAGAGAAAGTAGCAAGTCCAAAGGTTCCAAAGCAAGAGTGTGCTTGGTGTATTTAAGGAGGCTAGTATGGCTGGAGGGGAGTGAGCAAAGGAGAGTGGTTAGAGATGTGATCAGGAAGGGTAACTAGATCCTAGACCATGAAGGTCTTTGGAGTGAGGACTTTGGATTTCATTCTGTGTGAGAAAGGGAGCCATCAGCAGCTTTTGAGAAAATGACATGATGCATCTTACATTATGCAGAGCTTCTGGGTGCTCTGTGGATTGGCTGCACGGCGGGTGGGGGGGGGCAGGGGGGTGTCAAGAATGGGTAGAGGGAAACCGTTTAAGAGACGACCACAATAGAGTATCTGGATCTCATTTCAGATGGGTTATCTGGGTGCATAGAGCAAAGGCATTGCTGAACATTGGGTCTTAGATTTAGAGTGGTATTACTATTCTTCAGGGCTGACTTTAAGCTATTTCTGAGCAAAAACCCAACTCTTTTACTTCATACAAATCTTTTATAATGCATAAGGTAGCCCAATGGCTTTGGAGGTGAAGGCTTGGGAAATGCCTATGATTTGGTGATTAAAATATCTATTTAGCCTTTGCTAAGAATTCAAATGAGTAATGTCTCTGCATTGAAAAACATAAATGATATGTAGTTCTCAAAATCAGGCCTATCACTGTAATATAGATACCCTGATGCCAGTAGGTATGCCCCTTGCTACTTATATATCTTCTCTTTTAATTCCCATAACCACCCTGTAATGTGGGGGTACTATGTGCAAGTTTATAGATGAAGAAACAGATTTGGGGGAGTTGTGGGGTTAAGTCGCCAAAGGTCATTACTGAATAAGGGAAAGAGCTCTGGATCAAGGGGTGATTCCAGAGCCCACACTCAACAAGGACAACTCTGAACTACTCACCACAGAGAATTCTGAGGCATGCCCTCATTCTTTAGTGGCCAAATCTTATTTTTTATGATCTTTCAGATTCTTTTGGTTATGAAAATTAACTAGCATTAATAGGAAGAGTTGATTTTTTAAAGTTTCATTTGCTTGGAAGAACACAATTGAGGCAGTTAGTCCATTTGTTTATTAAGATCCCCTAAGTTAGAATGTTCTTTTTGCTGCTGCAAAGTCATTTGATACAATGACAAGAGTGGGTGGGCATTTCATTCTGAGCTCCTTTTATGATGTCTCTTGCAGTTATCCTGCTTTGTGACTTTCTTTTTCCCAGAAAGCCATTGTACTCCCCATTCCTACTTAAAAAAAAATCATTAGTATCATTGCATCCCAGAATAAGGAAAAAAGGAGATGTGTGATCTGCCCATGAGTTTGAGTAGTTGGCCCACATGAGCTCAGCCTTTTTTCATGTGCTGGCTGTGCGCCTGTCCGCATGCTGGGGAGGAGAAGCTCATTACTGCTCATAGCAACCAGGAAACAGGGCTGGGCAAAGGGGAGAGGGAGACCAAAGGCCCAGAGAGCTCCCACCAAATTGGATCCTGGAGAGTCAGATACTGAGGCCTCTACTAGAGTTACTCAGCAGCCACTTGCTGTTTACAATGAAACTGCAGGAATAAAAGAGGTCATTCTGGTGGACTGGAGCATCGCCCGGTATTTGCCCATGGACGGAAGAGTCATGGTGTTGGCTTCATACTGCATGTGTGCAAAAGTCACAGACCCTCCTTTGCTCAGCCTGTTAATACCCAGTTTTGATGTTTTGTTGAATCTGGAGCTCTCCTAGAAGCATAATGAAGTGCCTGCAACTCAGAAAATCTTTCAAAGCTTTGACACTGCACTTCCCTTTCGCTCCTCCTTTCCGCTTCTATCTTCTTGGCCGCCTCCACTGTTTGTGTTCATGAACTTCTGCCACTGGACTTGGTGTGCCCTGCCTAAATGGCATTTCAACATGGATGTCCCCAGGTGCCTAGCATCCTTGCCTAGATTAACGTGTCAGTGGCATATGGCACAAATGGCCTGTCGTTCGGCCTCAAAATCAGTTTAAAATATCTGCCAGGCTGCTGGCTCCTTTGGCATAATGCCCCGTGGCCCCAGTGCTTGAGGAAGGAGAGCAACACTGAAAATTATTTAGAGTGAATTTTCTTATATAAGAGCCAGAATCCAACTGTCTGCTTTTCCCTTTTTCTCTCTCATTTCCTCCTGGTATCTGAGCTAGAGATATAAGCATACATTCTCCTCTCTCTCTCTCTCTCTTTTAGTTTTTGTGTTTTTATTTTAATGGTCTTTATTTATTTATTTTAAATTCTTTTGTTAAATCTCACCTGAGGATATTCTTACACTGATTTTTAGAGAGAGTAGAGGAGGAGAGACAGAGACAGAGAAAGAAATATCGATGTGAGAGAAACACATCAGTTGGTAGCCTCCCACACAGGGATCGAGACTGCAACTGAGGTGCGTGCCCTTGACCAGAATCGAACTCGGGACCCTTCAGTCCATGGGCCAACGCTCTATCCACCGAGCCAAACAGGCTAGGGCCGTCCATGGTCGGCAAACTACGGCTCAAGAGCCACATGCGGCTCTTTGGCCCCTTGAGTGTGGCTCTTCCTAAGCCTTAGGAGTACCCTAATTAAGTTAATAACAATGTACCTACCTATATAGTTTAAGTTTAAAAAATTTGGCTCTCAAAAGAAATTTCAATCGTTGTACTGTTGATATTTGGCTCTGTTGACTAATGAGTTTGCCGACCACTGGGCTAGGACAATAAGCATACATTCTGAAGTTGAGTGCTGTTTGAGAATAATTTTCACTGTGTAGGTTCCCTTTTTGGCCACACATCCTGCTCTTTTTCCATAACAAGAAGTACCCAGCTTGTGCTTTTCAAACACTGTTGTATTTGATCCTCTTAAAAGACCCAGTGTAGGTCTCAGCTACTTTTTTGCAGATAAGAAAAAATGAGGCAGAGATTTTCAAATGTTGCCAAAGCATACTAGAGAGAAGTGGCAGAATAACAATTCAAACCCAGGTCTATCTGACCCCCACAGTCCAAATTCTTTTCAGCCTGTTATATCCAGGCAGAGCCCATTGCCTGAACTGTGTCCACATCCACACAACTCTGGGGAGGGGGAGAGTTTTTATTGCAGTTCAATGGGCAGAGCTCACTGTGGTCAGACATTGTCAGCAAGAACTCCTGGACTTTTCTTGTACAAATTCCTCATCACGCTCTTCTCTCGGTGTGTTTAATGGTGGGTCATTGTTACTGTTTGGTGGCCTGATGGGTTTCTCCCTCTAAATCCAAGGGATGAAGCAGGTCCTGCTGTCCTTGGGATTATCCCCTCTTGATGAGCGATGACCTCGGGACTGGAGACCGCTGACCTGCAAGCAGAGAGAGGGGGGTGTCAAAGGTTCCTCCAGCTCAATTTGGATTGATGAACCAGAATAATTCCGGCAGCAGGGCTCATGGAATCGGCCTCACCAGCAATCTTTCTCAATGTTTGTGTGAGGTGCAATATTTTGGCAATGTTTTACTTATACTATCTCTTTTCCACCGTAGGTGCTTATCACCTGGATTAGTCACTAGATTAGTTGTTGCCAGAACATCACACAGTTACCATTGAACAGACGGTGTTCACTGGCTACTCTTTCCTGCATTTACGCTCTAATTTGCAAGAATCTTTCACTTAAGATGCCTCCCAGTTCTTTATTGTCACCAAAACTCTGAAACTGCTCCAAGGCCCTGCTCAATTCTTCTCCTCCAAGAAACCTCCTCCAAATCCATCTACCTCACTGATGGCTTCTTCATTACAAATTCCTTACACTGATAATAACAGCATTTCTTTAAAACATTATCTAATTGTTTACTTGAATAAGTAATATCATATAGCTCAACATTTAAATGTATACAGCATGTACAAATAATCAAAGCGAAAAATGAGGGGTTTTTTTTGTTCCAGCTTCCCCTTCCAGAGATATCTTAACATACATACGTGCTTTTAAAAATCCATCAACAATACATAAGAATGATTGTTAACATATATTAGCAGTTACATAAGAGATACTATGTTAAGCACTTGATAGAATTATGTCATTGAGTCCTCTCAATACCTTTATGAGATGGGTACTTATACATGTTTCACAAATGAGGAAATGAAGGCTCAGGAAAGTTAAGTAACTTGTCCGTGACCACACCGTTATAATGTGGTAGAATTGGAATTTGACCTCCGGATGTTTGACAAGATTAAAGGGTATTTAGAAATGAAGCCATGTGGTATAGCTGAAAAAACTTGCACTTGGGGATAAAATTCTGGCTATGAAACTTACTAGCTATGTGACCCTAGGTAAGTTTCCTAAACAAACTGAGTCTCCATTTCCGTATGAGCTGGGAGTGTTGTTAGCATTTCCTTATGGGGAAATGCTAACCTCGAAGAGAGCTGGGAGAGGAAATAAAGAACGTAAGGCACCTGGCACTTAGAGGCATTCAGAAATGAGAGCTACTTTATCAAGAGCCACGTCTTTTCAATCTGCACTTTTCAGCTTCAGCGGCCCCATGCAGAGCAGGAGGACACACCCAGGTGATGTCTGGCGTAGCACAGATCTAGCCTGTGGGTGGCAGGAAAACCCCACACAGAGGTCCCTGAGAGTAAACACAAGGCAATAGGCTCTTGCACCTAATGCCCATGGGACTAGCTCAAAGGGATGAGTTGTTCATGTGTCGGCTGTTCAAAGAAATGTATGGAACAGTACAAAGACTGGCCTATAAACCTTCTCTGAGCTCAACAAGCAGAAATGTGGTGTGGAGGGAAAGAAAGGCTGGGGAAATGCCCTTAGGGACGTTGCCTGGACCATTCTTCCTCCAGATACCCTCATGGTAGGTAACCCCTTCACCTCCTTCCAGTCACCTCCTCAGGGGATCCTTTTAACTGGCAACCAGCCCCTACCCCCACTTTATGTTAATTTTTTTTCGTAACACTTTTCACCATCTATTATATGATGTTATCATCCTGCTGGCTGCTTTTGTTCCCATTGTCTGACTCGTCCAGAAGGTAAGCTCCCTGAAGGCAGGGTCTTCGTTTTGTTCACTGATGTATCCTAAGCACTTACAACTGTGCCTGGTACATGGTAAGTACTCAGGAAGCATTTGTTGGAGGAATATATTTTTTCAGATAAGGAAATGGAGGCTAAGTGACAGCCCAGGTAAGTTTGCTGGCTGACAGCAGAATCAAGACTAGAATTCAGTTTTTCTGCCCAAACCCCCCAAACCAGTTGTCTTTCTACTAAGTCATTTTTCAGGATAGAGGAGCATATGTCTGGGATTAAGGAATGAGTTGGCTGTTGAGGAATCCAGACAAAACTGGGAATGCATGCATATAGACAAAATAACTGAACCATAAAAGTGACAGCAGGGAAAAAAAATAGATGTGGGTGGTTGTGTTGATTTTTCCCCCCAAAATTTTAAGTACCCGAGACTCTGCTGTCAGTTTACCTAGTGAAATAAGATTCATGATCAAGGCGTGGAGACGGAAATTTCAGACCTCATTATACACAAGCTGAAGATTATTCTTTGCTGTCACTGTGGCATTTGACATGCCAGTGGAAACAAAAGGAAATCTGTCTCAAGCCCCGTTTAGCTTTGACAGATATGGACATGCATGAGTTTGGGGTGCTAGATTTTGATTGGATATTAAATATAGGGCGGGGCTACAGTGTTTTGGACAGGTTCAAGCTTTGGACTGAGGAGAGGGCACAGTCCTCTCATTGCCACATGCAAGTCCCAGCTTGGAGGGCAGAGCCTACCCAGCACAATTATAGCCAACAGCTATAGCTGTAAGCTTGAACCTATGGTCCGAACACGTGGCCCCATGTGCCTGAGTGATAGAGTTCAGGTGCATGTAGTTGAGTAGGATCGAAACCCACAAGAATGTTGTAAACATCTTGATCACGCCCTTACTTTGCCTCGTGGCGTCAGCTATAAAATAAAGACACGGCTTGTGGGCACTGGCGCTGTCCATCAGAGGGGCAGCGTCCCACCGAGACCCAGCTTTCATTCTCTTGTCTGTCTTTTCTAAGCCTTTCATCGCCCCCATTCTGGGTCACTGAACCAGGCTGAGCTGGCATGAGTATGCCATGGCCGTGCCGGCTCCCCACAGTTAAATGTGAGCATGTCCAGAGATGCAGCTGAGGAAGCTACCACCCAGTCAGTTTAGGGCTGAAGCCCCAGTGATGCACCCAGTTTAGTCCAGGACACCCTACTCCCTTCTCTTCTTGATAACCAAGGAGGCCCTCTGCCTTTCCCCAGGCTCATCTTCCACCTGAGCTTGAGGTCACTTATCCCATCACTTATTTCCCCCTTTTTGAATCTTAAATCTATCTTTAACCCTCAACATACGGATATGCTCAAATCTCCTCCAGGCCAAAGCAAGGTAATAAAAACCTTCCAATTATCTCTTGAATCAGTTAACTATTGCTGTGTAACAAAGCACCCAAACATGGTGGTTTAGAGCAATAAGAATTTTTATTCTCACAAGTTGATGAGTTGTGGGCAATCCTATTGCTCTGGGCCAGGCTCCACTGACTTCAGCTGGGCCTGAAATACTGACTGCCCCGCTGGCGGGTCAGGTGATCAAGGACCATCTCACTCAGTGCCTGGCGATGAGCAGGTTATCAGTTGTGGTGAAGTGGGTGACTGGGCCACTGACCAGTTTTTCAGCAAGTCAGCTCAGCCTTATTCTCATGGTGGCTGGGCGGGATTTTAAGAAAGAGAGAGCTGAAGTACCCAAGCCCTTTAGAACTGGCACAATATCCTCTCTCTCTCTCTCTCTCTCTCTCTCTCTCTCTCTCTCTCTCTCTCGGAAAGCAAGTCTCAAGGCCAGCCCAGGAACAAGGAAATAGACTCTACTGCATGATGGGAGGAGCTGCAAAGTCACATCTTGAAGGGAGGGATGAATAATTAGGGTTGGTTTTGCATTCAGTCTCCTAACTCTCTTCGTCCTTAAGCGTTGCCCAGATGTCTCTTTTCATTCACATCCAAATTTCTAGAGAAAGTAGCTGTCTCTTGCTTTGCCAACTTCCTTACCAGCCACTCCTTACTCAGGGTGACCTCACCTTATTACCACTATCTCCATTTTGATGAACCTGCTTTAAAGACAACATTGTCTCAAATATGAAACACTATGAACTACTTTCAGCTTTCATCTTGCTTAACTTCACTGCACAGTTTGACCTATGTGGTCACTCCCACTTGCTCAAAGCTCTCTTCTCTTAACTTTCTGATTCCCTCTCTCCTGGCTCTCCTGCTACGCCTCTGACCATTCTTTCCCAGATTCCTGGACTGGCTCATGTCCAGGCAGCAGGCCTAGAACTCAGCATTGCATAGGTCCAGACGGGTGTTGTACAAAGAAAGCAGCATTTGGTGCTAGATGGTCCTCAGCTCTAAATCCCATTCAATAGCTGGGTGATACTGAGCAAGTTGCTCAACTTTTCTGAGCCTCAGTTTCCTCAACTGTATTACGAGGCTAGTAGTCTTACAGTCCTGGGCTATTATCATGCTTTCAGAGGGCAATCTTGTAAAGCAGCCACCAAAGTTAGTTTCCAACTGAGGACATATGTCACTTCTCACCACGAGACCCACTTTCTCCTAATGTAAAAAGAATTATAAAAAACATTAGAAAATGAGAAGCCCGGTCGGCATGGATCAGTGGTTGAGCATCAGCCTATGAGCCAGGAGGCCACGGTTTGATTCCCGGTCAGGGCACATGCCCAGGTTGTGGGCTTGGTCCCCAGTGTGGGGCATGCAGGAGGCAGCCAATCAATGATTCTTTCTCATCACTGATGTATCTATCTCTCTCTCCATCTCCCTTCCTCTCTGAAATCAAATATATATATATATTTTTTAAAAAAGAACATAACAAGTCCACATTATATGCCAGTCCTAATTCATCCTAAAGAGAGTGCAGGAAGCCCAGCTCCTGACCTGCACATGGGGCAATGTGTACTAGAATATATAACTGAAGAGAAACACACCTGGAAAAAATACAGGCCAATGTAATAAAACAACAAATGAAACATTTGCATATGCTTATTCAGGGAAATGCAGGCAGTTGACGTTTGGAAAGGACTCTGAGGCAATAGAATGGAGTCTAGCCCTCCCGCACATGAATATCATGAGGCCCCACAGCCTCCAGAGCCATTGTGGTCATGCTAAGAAGACCATGCCCAGACTGCCTCATTAAAACTGTCTTAACCATAGCTCTACTACCCACGGAAATCTGTTTTCTTCTCTCTTCCTGTGATATCATCCCAGTTGCCTTGAATAGAGGCTCTCAAATAAACAACTTTGAAGTATAATTAATAATGTTCCCTCTTAGTTTCCTACTTGATTGTACACCTTAATGATATTTCACCATGCTGAGCATGCACTGGAGGAGAAGGCTCACCCCTCACCCCAGGCTCTGTTTGTTTATTCCACTTTCTACTTCCTCAGAGAAGCCAGCAGAAACTTTCTGGAAAGTAGAATTAGTTTCAAAGCCATCAAGCCTCTCGCCAGCACTTTGACCTCCCTAATGTCCTTTTAATGTGGATTGTTTTAGTGCTGGGGCCTCAGTCCAAGAAACCAGAAGAGAAATATTTCTTTCTGAAAAGAATTGGAATCAATTGACCTAGAAATCTTAGTCATAGAAGGACTGAGAGACGGTGACATGGGGACTACACAGCCAGGCAGTGAGTTAGCGACTCAAAAGGCTTTCTTCTCTCTAACTGGCCTATCCGTTGCCATAGGCTTTCTGCATTGCGACATCTTGTTTTCCTTAGTAAAATAACAGTTTTTCATTTGGAATTCCCATCTCCCCATTATTGGTGACAGAGCCATCAGAGCCCCCTTTACAACTGTAGCCCTATTTCTGTATCAATTCTTGTGTATTATTCTGACTCCAAGCCACCCAAACAGTCAGAATCTTCACAGTCTGTCTCCAGGGTACTCGTGGAAACACGTTTAGCTGCCCTACTTCCTCTCTGCTCTCGGCCTTTGATATGGGCCTCTCCTCTAGTGGACTTTGTGTAAGGTGAAGACTTTCTGGAGGTATTCTTTGCATTAAGAAAGAAAGATAAAAAGGAAGGAAGGAAGGAAGGAAGGAAGGAAGGAAGGAAGGAAGGAAGGAAGGAAGGAAGGAAGGAAGGAAAAGGGGAAGGGAGGGAAGGAAATCACCTCATCATTTTTTGTTGTATTTGCAAGTTGAAGATAAAGCATCCAGTTATTTGTTTTATTCTGGAGGGAGGGAGGAAAAGTATTATCAGTGAGCATCAACTGTAATGAGGTATTTTTAGTGAGACTTGATAATGTTGAAACCAGGGAACTGTGGCTTCTGAGCTGAGATCCTGGCAGTTGCATTTTATTAACCAGAGTCAGGGTGCAAAGCTGATTTTCAGTCTTGATTGACAGAACCCTTTCAGCATAAACCCTGGAAAACTATTAAGAGGACAGAATCCCATCAAGTCATTCTGCCTGTAATAGTTTTAATGCAGAAATGCATTTGCTCAGCAGCATGCTGAGCTCAGATCATTTCCAGAGTGAATAGCAATGTGGTTCCAGTGTCATTTACCACGACCAATTATGTTACATCCTGACAACATTTAAAACAACTGGATTAAGAAAAAGGCACTCTTAATACCAGAATTTTCAGTGGATCCCATTTCACCTCTCTTTTATTACAAGAATAGACTGAAGAAGATGGAGGAACGAAAGAAAAAACACTTTTAGGGTCAAGAGGTTGAGAAAAATCATAAAAAAACATAATACAATTGCAATTCAGTGACCCACCCTTTCTTTAGTTATCTTTTCTATTGCTGCAAATCTTTCCTATATGGAAGAATCAAAGTCTTTTTTTAAACACCAGATTCACTTCTCAAAATCAGAATATACTTCTCAGCCCTCCTCACCATCCTGAACCTCCACAAAAGGCACTGGTTCTAATAAGAAAAAGTCCCTATGACCTAAAACATCAGCCATAAAGCCCCTGAGGGTTCTACTCCAGTGGCAATATTGCCTGATCTATGGACCAACAGAAAGATGTCATCTAGATAATTTGCATATTAAACAGATCAAGCAGCCATTGCTATCTTCTGAATTAACCAGCCACAAATTTCAATGGGATGGTACCCTTGAAATATCTGTCCAGCAAATCAAATATCAAATACTTTTCTGTTTTTCTAAATAGCTTTATTCAGTTATCTATATAATAAAAGCCTAAGCGACCGTTACGCGGAACGACCAGAACGACCGGTCGCTATGATGGGCACTGACCACCAAGGAGCAGACGCTCGATGCAGGAGCTGCCTCCTGGTGGTCAGTGTGCTCCCACAGGGGGAGCACCGCTCAGCCAGAAGCCAGGCTCACAGCTGGCAAGCGCAGCTGCTGTGGCAGGAGCCTCTCCCGCCTCCGCGGCAGCGCTAAGGAGCAGTGAGCTGAGCAGTAAAGAGCAGCGAGCAGGCGGGCGGTAAGGAGTGAGGGGTCCTGGACTGCGAAAGGGATGTCCACCTGCCGGCTTAGGCCCACTCCCCTCAAGTCCCGGACTGTGAGAGGGTGCAGGCCTGGCTGAGGGACCCCCTTTCCCCCTCAGTGCATGAATTTCATGCACTGGGCCTCTAGTTAAAATATAAAAGTAATGCATGTTCACTACAAAAGAATCAGAAAATATAGAGCAAAGCAATGGAAAATAAGGGTATCATCCAGAGATAAGCACTGTTGATATTCTGGCACTGCCCGCACATATTTAGAAACAAAGATGTTACCAGATAATATACACTGTTGTGTAATCTGCTTTTTGTCATACAGCAATATGGTGTGAACATTTTTCTATGTCAATAAATATGGATCTACACATATTCAAAGCTGCAGAATATTATTGTATCACTAGAGGCCCGAGGCACAAAATTTGTGCAAGAGTAGGCCTTCACAGCCATGGCAACTGCCTTGATTCTCCCTCACAGCTTCGGGAGGCCGCCTGGATCCTGTGGCTGCAGCCCTGGCTTCACTAGAAGGACATCCTGTCTAATTAGCATATTACACTTTTATTATTATAGACATTATTTGACCTAATCCTCTTCTGGTGAACATTTAGGCTCTCCTCCTTTTATTCCTCTTTTAAATAATATTGCAATAACATCCCTATATATCAATGATCTCCAAACTCTAATGTGACCAAGAATCACCTGGGTTATTTTAAATACTAGAGGCCCGGTGCATGAAAATTCATGCACTGGAGGGGGGGTCCTCAGCCTGGCCTTCCCCCTCTCACAGTCTGGGAGCCCTCAGGGGCGGGAGGCGACCCAGCGATCAGGGGAAGGCGACACCCCATCACACCTCTGCTACTGCCACTGCTGGCAGCGCAAGCCTCAGCCAGGCCTGGTTATCTGCGCCTCGGGCGGCCCTGGGCAGCTGGACAGCTGCCATCTGAGGATTGCTTGTGCCTCGGGCCTGCCCTGAGTGGCTGGGGGGCTGAAGGGATTGGGGGACTCCAGAGGCAGGTGCCCCAGCAGGGCTGAGGGGACTGGGCGCCACCATCTTGTGACTGTGGGAGCCGCCATCTTTGAGAGCGGGGCAGTCAATTGGCATATTCCCTCTTTATTCGATAGGATATGGATGCATGGGCCCCACATCTAGAGATTCTGCTTCAATAAGAAAGGCATTGCCGTAACCAGTTTGGCTCAGTGGGTAGAGTGTCGGCCTGCGGACTGAAGGGTCCCAGGTTTGATTCTGGTCAAGGGCATGTACCTTGGTTGTGGGCACATCCCCAGTAGGGGGCGTGCAGGAGGCAGCTGATGATGTTTCTAACTCTCTATCCCTCTCCCTTCCTCTCTGTAAAAAAAAACACCAACAATAAAATATATTTAAAAAAAATACTTTATAAAGAAAGGCATAAAACCCAGCCACCTGAGTTTTACCAAGTACTACAGGTGACATTGATGTTGGTAGTCCTCGAACCACACTGTGAGGAATATACATCTTTGCAAACTTGTCTGGTGATTTCCTTAGGATAAAGTTCTAGAGGTGAGGTCGTTATTTTGGCAAAGGCTAAAATAACATGCAGTGTTTTAACCATCTACCTTATTTGTAGTTTCCAAATTGATTTAAAAAAAAAAAAGATTGGCTAGTGAAGAGTGTATGTGCTCTAAGTCAGGAGGTATGCTTGAGGTACTGGTAAACAGGATGTCTGTCCAAGAGCCCTCAGAATCAGTCCTGCAGGTGTCTATTGGATACATAAATCCTCCTCAAGCAGCCCCTTGGTTCTCCCACTGGAGCTGGCAATGAGAAGAGTTGAGGAGGAACGGGATGATGGCACATGGTAAGAATGGGTTCAACATCTTGGCTGGAGAATTTGGCTCCTGAAAGGGGAGGGTGCCTGCCACTGCTACTTACACAGAAGATTGCTGCCAACAGGGGTCACCAAACAAGATAGCTCCACCCCCAAGCTCTTCTTATGCAAAATTCACATTTGACTAGCATTCAATTTCTACCCCAGGTTTTCCAGGTGTTTGAGAGATGAGAGCTGGAAAGTACAGGTATTTATTTATCTCCAGGATATGAACATGCTTAAGAGTACACACACTCAGAGGAACAAAGGCAGGCACGGGTTCCCCTGCTCAGAGTCTCCAAACTCTAGAAGGAGAATATTTCCAACTATAAGCTTCACATAAAGGACAATTTTGCTCAAGGTGACAAAATATGGAAATCAAACCAGTAGACATTCAATTTGAATCATGTAAAGAAGAAATGCTGTCTTCCAGTTTGCGAGGATAAATGTTATTGAAGTATGATATACGTACAGGAACGTGTTCAAATGGCAAGTTTACAAGCTTGACACAGTTCCACAAAGTAAACACACTGGCAAAACTAGCATCCAGATTAAAAAAAAAATAGAGGAATACCTCCAGCCCAGACATCCTGTGGTGCTTGCTCGCAGTCACTATCCTCCCCAAAGTTAGCGACCACCCTGATTTCGGACAGTTTTAATTGGTTTGACTTGTTTTTGAGCTTTATATAAATGAAATCATATAATGTATTTACTCTTTCAGAACCATTTTTGGCTAGATTTTATAGATATAGTTCATCTTTTCATGTCATGTGTAGACCATGTCCCAATATTGAAGAGCAGATATCCTCCAAAAATAAATGTTAAAGTACATATTTCACATCAATCAGTGTCTATTTGTGCCATCAAAATTGGGTGGCTTTTTCTAAGTTGAGCCCATTGACTCCCTGGGGCCCTTGTGCCTGTCCATAGTAAGGAATAAGGACCCTAACAGGCTACTTCCAGTGTGCATTACGGACAACTTGAGAGGCGATATCACGCAGTGGGAAAAGGATTAGCTTTGCAACCACACAGAACTAAGTTCAAATAGAATCATCTCCACTTACCAGCCACACTCTGCATTATCTCTCTGGGGCTCAGTTACCTCTGCAGCTGTAAAACAGGGGCGATACCTCTTTGGGTAGTTGTGAAAATTAAGTAGGATTACCAATGTAAAGCACTTGGTATATAATAGGCGCTCAAAAAATGTCCATTCTCTTTTTCCCTTCAGAGACCAAACCTTGATTACCCATCAGATTCAGCCTGTTGTATACATACAACCTAAATAAATGCATTTTCTTTTTCTTTCTCTGTTTGTAAATAAATATATTTTCAATGGCAGCTAATTGAACCACTAACTAGCAAGTATAAAATTAATTGGAAACCAGCTTTATGATCCAAGGGAATTTAAAATGGTTGATGTCGTCTTTTTCAGAACTGAGAAATGTCATTGCTCATTCTTTAGAAACCCGATGGCTTCATGTCCCTCACATTTCCCACCATGCTGGCTTAGCTGTTTATTTATTAATGATTTCTCTCATAAAACCATTGTTATCTCAGCTTCCTGTGATGGCCTAGGAGCACAGAAAATCATCATGTTCCAACAAGACTACAAAGCATTCAAATGCCTGTGCTTCCCGAGACATTATCATTTTATTAATGGCCATTATGCCAATCCACTTGTAATGGCCTTTTCAGTCAGACACATGCACGATCATGTAACAATCAGGTAATTTCTGCATTCTCACCCGTATACACATGAAAATTTCTGACAGATTGCTAATGAGCTGATGTTGGAATTACAGAGTAGTCTGTTATCATTTGTCCATTCACAGTTTCCTCACCAGCCCATCTGTGCTCGGAACGGAGCCACCGCAGAGCATGCAGGCTGGGACAGTTTCTCCATTTACACCTTTTGCCTTCAGAGGCTTCTGGAAAAGCCCGTCCCTAATTAAAGATTTTAGCAAACATATTGCCAGCTTTCTAACACTGTTATGAAACTGCTCTTGTTTGTTAGAAAAGGTGCTGTTTGTCAGCAGTTTGTAGATTTAGATATTTAATGTGTTTCCATAGCCCTGCATAATATTTGTGTTTTTAGAATAATTCAATTAGTATGTTATGCATGTATGTACCTACAAGCTCAATAAATACACAAGGCACATGCACTATCAAAACCTCGTATAATTATTCAAAGTCACAAGGACAAAGAAACATGATGTATTTTTGTGGACACACAGACTTCTCTACAGAACACGGTAGAATTGAATACTCTGAAAGATGGAAACTGTTAAAAGAAAATAATCAGATTGAGATCCAGGCTCAGATAATTTGGGGCCAGGGCAAAGTATATTTTACCTGATATCTATATATATAAAAGGCTAATATGCAAAGTGTCCCCTTGGGAGTTCGACCAGGAGACTGGGAGTTCGATCACTCGCTATGATATGTGCTGGCCACCAGGGTGTGGCGTGGATCATGGCGGGCGACCAGCAGCGGCAAAGTATATTTTACCTGATATCTATATATATAAAAGGCTAATATGCAAAGTGTCCCCTTGGGAGTTCGACCAGGAGACTGGGAGTTCGATCACTCGCTATGACATGCGCTGACCACCAGGATGTGGCGTGGATCATGGCGGGCGACCAGCAGTGGGCGGGGCACTCTGAGGGAGTGATGGAAGGAGGAGGCAGGGAGGTAGGGAATTGCGTGGTGGCAGCACGCTGGCAGTGAAGGAAGGAGGAGGCAAGGAGGCAGGAAGGCGGGGAACCTGATCGGTCCTAATCACCAGCCAAGCCTAGGGACCCTACCTGTGCACAAATTTCGTGCACTGGGTCTCTAGTATTTGTATAATTAAGGTACATTGGGAAAGAATCTGATTTCCCTGGTAGAATATGCCTAGTTGAGTGGACAGATGTTTGCTCCCACTAACAGCTTAACTATTAGAGTGGAGGTTCTCAGTCACTGTGGGTGTGGATGGGGCTGGACGGGGAAGGTGTCAAATGGGGAGCTTTGCAATACTCTCTCCCACCACCACCATCAAATTTAGACATTCTCCCATTACACCCAGTTGAGAATTGCTGCTTTAGAGCTCTGAGGGAACAAGAGAGATGCCAGAGCTAAGAGCTTTCAGCCCCAGGAAAAGACTCTCAGACCATTCATCTTGGAAATGGGTTCATTTTCACTCTCCCCAGGGGTTATCATGCAGAGGAGTGGCCCCTCTGGTAATAAGCTGTGTAAGGTTTCCCAGACCAAAGTCACCTCCTTAGAGAACACGGAAGAGCCTGGGGCCTTCACCACCAAGGCCAGAATAATACTTCCCAAGGGTCCAGCACCTTGGGGATCAGAAGGTAACTCTGCAGGCTGCTTTGGAGTCATTTCCACCGGGGCACTGTGACACTGAGGAACTGTGAGATGCAGCTCCCAGTGTGGAAGCTTTGTGGCCACTTATCACTCTGATGTTTTAATGTAGATTTTAATTTAATCTTTGAATTAAATACAAGACTGAGGGAGGTACCACAAATCATAAGGCAAGGTCTGTGTCCTGAAAGAATTTGCACATCAGAGAGCTGATATACATACATAAAAACAAAATGCCCTTCCTAATACCACAGGTTAGCCAATGATAAGAGCCAGAGGATTAGCATAGATGCAGGGGCATTCAGGGGCAAGAAACATCGTCTTTAGAAAGGATGACTTAGGGGAGGTGTAGGACTCAGTGCATAAGAGAGGGGGCAGTAGACTCTATGAGCTAGGAAGACAATGGGAAAGGACAGGAGTTTTGGGGGATCTTGAATTGGCCACTTTGGGTAGAGCAGAAGTTTGTGGCAGAATACTGGGAAAGCAAGGTTTTAAGGGTAAAGGGCTACTCTGTCACTTGTATTGTTGTTTTTTCAGATAGTTAATTAATTTACTATCCCCTTTTATTTATTTATTTTTAAATATATTTTTATTTATTTCAGAGAGCAAGGGAGAGGGAGAGAGAGAGATAGAAACATCAATGATGAGAGAGAATCATTGATCTGCTGCCTCGTGCACACCCCACTCGGGGGATTGAGCCCGAAACCTGGGCATGTGCCCTGACCAGGAATCGAACCATGACCTCCTGGTTCATAGGTCAACACTCAACCACTGAACCATGCCCACTGGGCTATTATCCCCTTTTAAATATACTTTATCTTTAGAGTTGTTTTAAGTTCACAGCAAATTTTAGCAGAAAGTACAGAGGATTCCTATATACTCCCTCTACCCACAACTGCACAGCCTCCCCCACTATAAACATCTCTCACTAGAGTGGTACATTTATCACAATTGATGAACATACTACATTATAATTTCAACTGATGAACCTACATTGACACATTATTGTCAACCATTCCGTAGTTTACATTAGAGTTCAACCTCAGTGGTGTATATTACATGGGTTTTGACAAATGCATAATGATATGTAACCATAATTATCTGTATATATAAAAGGCTAATATGCAAAGTGTCCCCTCAAGAGTTCAACTGGGAGACCAGGAAGTTCTATCACTCACTATGACATACGCTGACCACCAGGGGGCGGCGCACAACGAAGGAAGGCCCTTGCCAGCAGCCAGAAGACCCTGATTGGCCCTGATCGCCAGCCAGGCCTAGGGACCCTACCTGTGCACGAATTTCGTGCACTGGGCCTCTAGTAGCAATATAAAAACCCTCTGCTTCACCTACTCACCCCTCCCTTCCCTCTAACCCTTGGCAACTACTGGTCTTTTTATTGACTTCAAAGTTTTGCCTTTTCCATGTAGTTGGAGTCATATAGCATAAATTCTTTCAAATTGGCTTCTTTCATTTAGTAATATCAGGTTACTATAATATTTCAGACTAAGATTATTCTGTCTTTTCATTGCTTGATTACTCATTTCTTTTTAATGCTGATGATAGTCCATTGTCTGGACATACCAATTTACCTATCCATTAGCCTACTGAAGGACATCTTGGTTGCTTTCAAGTTTGGGTAATTATAAATAAAACTGCTATAAACACCATGAGCAGGCTTTGCATGAACATAGTTTTCAAAATACCAACAAGTGTGTTTGTTAGATTGTATGATAAGAGTAGGCTTAGTTTTATAAGAAACTGCTAAATTATTTTCCAAACTGGCTGTACTATTTTATATTCCCACCATCAATGAATGAGAGCTCCTAATGCTCCACATCCTTGCCAGTATTGAGTGTTATCAATGTTTGGCCATTCTATAGGTGTGTAGTGGTATATTATTGTTGTTTTAATTTGCATTTCTCCATTGATAATGATATGAGCATCTTTTCATATACTTATCTGCCACCTGTATATCTTCTTTGGTGAGGTGTCTATTAAAGTCTTAGGTCTATTTTAAATTGTGTTGTCTTTTATTGTTGAGTTTTATTAGTTTTTTAATATATTTTATATAACATTCCTCTATCAGATATGTCTATTGCAAATGTTTTCTCCCAGTATTAGGTTTTTTATCTCATTCTCTTGACGTTGACTTTCTTTTGTGTGTGTGTTTTTTAAGATATATTTTTATTGATTTCAGAGAGGTAGGAAGAGGAAGAGAGAGATAGAAACATCAATAATGAGAGAGAATCACCGATTGGCTGCCTCCTGCACACCCCCCATTTGGGATCAAACCCAAAACCTGGGCATGTGCCCTGACCAGGAATCAAACCATGACCTCCTGGTTCATAGCCACACTGGCAGGGCTGATGTTGACTTTCTTAGAGCAAAAGTTTTTTGCTTATTTTTTATTTCAATGAAATCCAGCTTATCAATTATTTATTTTGTATATATGTCTAGGTGTTGTGTCTGAAAAGTCATCATCAAATCCAAGATCTACATTTTCTCCTATCATCTAGTCATTTTGTAGTTTTGAGTTTTACACTTAGGTCTATGATCAATTTTCAGTTAATTTTTATCACAGGGGTAAAAATTAGATTCTAGTGTTTTTGTTTTGGTTTTTTTGCATGTAAATGAATGTACAGTTGTTCTATCACCATTTGTTGGAAGGCTATCTTTTCTGTATTGTTTTGCCTTTATTCCTTTGCCAAAGATTAATATGTTGTTTGGGTCTATTTCTGGGCTTTCTATTTTGTTCCACTGATTTATTTGTCTTCTTTTTCACCAGTACTATTCTGTCTTATTTTCTATAAGACTTTTATCATAAGTCTTGAAGTTGGGTAGTATCAGTCCTCCAACTTCATTCTCCTCCTTTAATATTGTGATGGCTATTCTGGGTCTTTTGCCTCTCCACATAAACTTTAGAATCAGTTTATCAATATCCACAAAACTACTTGCTAGAATTTTTATTTGGATTGTGTTGAATCTATAGGTCATGTTGTAAAAAACTGACATCTTAACAACACTGAATCTTCCTATCCATGAACATGGAATAGCTGTACATTATTGAGTTGATATCTTTCTTCATAGTTTTTTAGTGTTTCTCATATAGATCTTGTGCATATTTTGTTAGATTTATACTAAGTATTTCATTTGGGGGGTTGCTAATGTAAATAATATTGTATTTTTAATTTCAAGTTTTATTTGTTCATTGCTGGTATAAAGGAAACTGATTAACCCTGCAATCCATGGTTGAGCTCTGCCTCAAGGGGTAGGGAAATGGATTCCACTTATATTTTTTAACATATTTTTATTGATTTCAGAGAGGAAGGGAGAGGGAGAGAGAGGTAGAAACATCAATGATGAGAGAGAATCATTGATCGACTGCTTCCTGCACGCCCCCAACTGGGGATTGAGCTAGCAACCAGGGCTTGTGCCCTTGACCAGAATCGAACCTGGGCCGTTGAGCTAGCAACCAGGGCTTGTGCCCTTGACCAGAATAGAACCTGGGGCGCTTCAGTCCGCAGGCCAACGCTCTATCCACTGAGCAAAACTGGCTAGGGCTGGATTCCATTTCTTGATAAGAGAACTGCAAATTCACATGGAAAAGGACAAGGATACTGGAAGGGGTGAAGAATCTGGCCATAAATGCAATGTTTACAACACCTGGATTCAAATCCCAGCCCTTCTCACCATGTGACCATGAGTAAAGCACTTGAAAACTGGCTTAAAAAGAGGACTGACCTCTTAGCATGGTTTCTGGAATTAAATAAAGTGACCCATGTACAATACTTAGCATAGTGCCCAGTCTACATAAGTAAATAAATATGAAGGCACTATGCTGCCAGCATCATGGTGTCAGAAAGATGAGTTGGGATACATATGGTCTTTGGGGGTTGTGGGCCTGTTCTAGGTTGATGTTGATGAAAGTTGAAAGACTCTGCCATATTTGGGAACAATAAAGGATGAATCTTTAGGAATAGGTGTCCATAGAACTGAATAACTAGGACAATGGTGATGCCATCTACAGAAGCAGGAGACTCAGGAAGGTTGTTGGCTTGGGGATGGGCGACAAGAGGTCCACTTCACTGGATCTCTAGCCTAGTTTCTGGGAGTTTTATGAAAGGGATGGGGAGACAGAGTTTTCAATGACTTTGCTTAGTATGGCACAAAACACAGTATTTAATGATCCACCAAACCAGAGTTTTCATTTGGAAAACCTGCTATTGCTTACCATTTCTTCTACATTAAGGATGGTCACTCTGAAGAAAACTTAGGAAGAAGCCTCCCCATTAGTCTGATTTCCCAGAGGGACATTCATCCAGGACTCTGTGGCACACTTGACCACAGTCCCAGCCGAGAGGTGATTGTCTTTACATTCACAATACCACCTGGGTTTCAAGGTGCCAGAGGTCAGGGTGATGGAAGCGTTTTTACTCAATCTCATGGCTCTAGTTTTTATAACAACTTTTAATCTAACCAGTGCTCACTTGCACTAGAATAATTCAAGTGCTAACTCCAAGGAAGACTCTC
Organism: Myotis brandtii; assembly: GCF_000412655.1. Taxonomy (NCBI): domain Eukaryota; kingdom Metazoa; phylum Chordata; class Mammalia; order Chiroptera; family Vespertilionidae; genus Myotis; species Myotis brandtii. Next base: position 563,166 of record NW_005353685.1, on the reverse strand, counting down.
AGAGCCTATTAGCTTAACCAATTGCCAGCCAAACAAAATAACACATTTCCCATGTAGAATGATTTAGTGCAGCACGACTAGGATAAATAATGAAGGCATTTGTTTATGCCTACTTACAACATTCCTCGTAGGCAAAAAGGGGATGAAACATTATTCTAAGCCCGAGAAGGCAGCCGGTGCAGGCTCATCAAAAATATGCATTTTCTTTTGTAGTCAAAGAGTGTGAGTTTGCTCTGCTTCACCTCTGGCCTGAGCTCATCGGATATCCATGTAATTTAAATGAGAAAGTCATTCTAGGGAGCTGTCACATTTCAAAGAGGTGACCTGTTTTGGATGTTGAAAGGATCCCTAGTGTTTGGGCTCACTCCTGGGTGAGGTGGTGTCATAGGGTTCTTGCAATGTCATCCAGAGAAACAGACCTTGGAAAGTCTAAATAGAAGTTGTTTACCTTGTCCTTTTTGCTTGTTGTGCAAATGGGCCTCAGTTTTGGAGAGGAAGCAAGCACATTTCGAGCTCAGTCTACGTCAGAATCCACCACTGCTGCCAGTCAAACCCTGACAAAAAAATTTAAAAATCGAGTTTTTATTCATTCCTGGAGTTGCCTAACTTCCACCATGAACTCTGTGGCTAAGCCATCCATAGCATCCTCCAAACTGACCCCAAGCTAGTTGGGTTCCACTTCAAAGGACAACTTGGTTGAGATACTTGACTCCTTGTTCTTTCTCCTGAGAAACTGGTTCCTCTGAGTCCCCCTACTTACATCTGGCCCCAGAAAGGAACTCCTGGTCCTCCTGGGAACAGAATCTCTCAGGCAAGCATGCTGGTCAGAGTACCTTATTTCAAGCTGCAGCCAGATGTGGCTTTCTAATCCGTCCTAAACTTTATACATCTGTACACTGTCCTAGAACCACTACTTTCCTAACATCCCCATTGGTCCATATGGGTGAGGTTTGTTGGGAAAAGTCCTTACTAAAGTCACTCTCCGGACAACCCAGTTAAAGAAAACCCTTTCTCCATTTAGGGTTCATCCCGCAATAACTGGCTTCTGTCCTGGTGGCACAGAGCCTCCTGTTCTTTCTCAACTGCTCAACTGGAAATGCTCTTTCCCTTTTACCTGCCAAATTAGGTTTAAAGAGAGAGTGCCTGGTTCATGGATCCTAGGAAGGTGTTAAATATCTCTGCTTCTAGGAATCCAGCTAGAGACATTAACACCTACCTCCTGGCTCAAGAGTGGGTGTGAATATTCTTGCTGCCAGGACATCTTTGATCCAGGGCCTTTCCTCAGCTAGTGCCAGGGCCAAGGAGAGCAGCTCACACCAGACTGGCCTCCTGACAGTGAGGAGCTTCATTGGGTGAGCACTGAAACAACACTTCCATCTTTTTAATAATTTCTAAAGCACCTTGAAGAGGACGACAGTTCCAAAGACTGAGAATATAAAGGACATGGGAAACGTTACTTCTCATTATAAATTTGGGCAGTATTCTAATTTAGCAAAGCAAGTTCGCACAAAAACAATACAAACCTTTTACTGAAGGTTTACTTAACATACTTGGATTCTTAGCACAATCCTGAGAGGCAAGTATTATTATTATCATTTTACAGATGACTTCACAGGCTCAGGGAGAGTAAATGGTGGGGACCTTGCTCGCTGATCTCTGTTTGGCTGCCCAGTCCTTGCACTGAACCACAGCTCCCTGTTGGATTGCTGATCCTGACAATAGCCTTGTGAGTGCTGAGGCAGGTGCTGTGTTATAGAAACCGAGGGCATTTTGATGGAAACAAAAAGTAGAAGACTTTCTATTTGACCTCAAGTCCCGCTGAGTCCAGACTAATGTACTTTCTACCGGACCACACCGTCAGTGACCACCCCAACTAACAACGCTTTCCCCAAGGCTTCATCATTCATTCATTCTTTCAGACAACATATATTCACTGCCATTAAAGACTTTAAAAAGATTTTAGATGCAACAATAGTATTGTGATTATGGTTTTTGTCTGTGTGTTTTTGTCTGTTTATTTATTTATTTATTTATTTTTAATTAAATCTTTTGTTCAGGTGTTACATTTGTTCCTCTTTTTTTCCCCCCCATAACTCCCCTCCTCCCA
>NW_005353685.1:551852-559645 GCF_000412655.1 Myotis brandtii | reverse complement strand
GAAAACGACAACCGCGCCCTCAGCCACCAGCCCGCTTTGCGCACGCACCTCCGCACCTGAGTATTTTCCACACTGCGCCTCCTCTGAGCCTCGGTATGCTGTTGTCTTTCCTTCTAGTTGAAGAGTCCCTCCTCAGCCAGCCTTCCTGTGGTTCTGGGTGATGTCCGTTCCGTCTTTTAGTTGTATTTTTGAAGTGGTTGCGGCAGCAGTCTCCGGTGTTTACCTATGCCGCCATCTTGGTCTCTCCTCTCTTGTCTGTTTATTTAAAGTATCCTGCCCAGCCAGTGTAGCTCAGTGGTTAAGCATCAACCCAGGAACCAAGAGGCCGCTGGTTTGATTCCTGGTCTGGGCACATGCCCGGGGTTGTGGGCTTGGTCCTCTGTGGAGGGCGTGCAGGAGGTAGCCAATCGATGATGTTTCTCTCTCATGGATGTGTGTATCTCTCTATCCCTCTCCCTTCCTCTCTTTCTAAAAAAAAAATCAATAAAAACATATTTTTAAAAATTAAGTATCAAATAAATAAATAAATGTCCTTATTTTTCCCCTTCGACTCCACCCCAAGATGAGCCCCACCCCTCACTTCTCCTCCACCCCAATTTAGTAGGACACATCCCCACCCCGAGTACATTGGGAAAGAACCCCAATGCCGGGTGCTCTACACGCTCCTTCCCGGGCGGGGAGAGTCCGGGGAAGGAGAGACCCTGCAGCCCTGGCGCCAATCTTTCCATTCAGTGCGCCTCTCCCCCCGTCCCCACGTTCCCGGGTCGAAGCTGACACGGGAGTGGGCGGAGCCGAGTGCCTCTTGCTGCGGGAGCGGCAAAGGCTTCTTAAGGTGGAACAGAACTGTTCGGTGGCTGGGCCTCAGAGTAAAGGGTGTGACCTTCTGCTTCTCAACCTTGCTTTCCACACAGTGTCTCATCGCTGTCCCCTAGCCTTAGTTTTAGATTTATTATTTTTTTTTTGCAAGAATAAACAGGTTAGGTAGAGGATATAAAGTTAAATTAGTAAAACTTAAAATAATAGTTATGTAAAGGAAATACAAACTGGAGAGAACTTTTCCCTTATGATTTAATCCCTTCTGTGTTCCATTCTTCTGAGATGGCCTTTTACAGTAGCAGCTAGGATTTTTCCTGATGTGCAAATGTGAGCTCAACTTTTGTTGGATAAGTCTCTCTAAATGAACCATTTTGTGCCTTCCGTTTATTCTCTCCCTCCTAGATCTGACTACAGCCATTAAGGAAGCAAGGACCTTGTGGCAGCGGCTGAGGGGACCTCCTGTCCTTTTACCACGAGTTCCCTGTAGCTGGCAGAGTGGAGGTGGTATATTTCCTGGGCTTGCAGTCTTGTCTCTGGCTCAGTCTTCTCATTTATAAAATGGGCATAATAATACCTACCTTCTAGTTTAGTGCGAATACCAGAAGACATAATGTAAATAAAAACACGTAACCTGAAAAAAAAAAAAAATCAATAAAAACATATTTTTAAAAATTAAGTATCAAATAAATAAATAAATGTCCTTATTTTTTTCAAGATATGTATTGAACAAACTATAGATTGACTAACCCAGGTATTTATGGGCTCTGAGCTCTTGGACATGATGCATAATAAACATCCTGCCAACTCTCAATTATTAAGAATTCTCTATTACATGGTCATTAAAAACCTCAATAAACCAACCAATCAAAACTTTAAATGTGCTTTTCTGTCGTGTCTTAGATTAAAACATATGAGGTAGGGGGAGGGATTAGGGTGGGGTTTCATATTTCTGAGGATATTTTTTGATAGCTGTATACAACCTTTTACATTGTAATTGCACATGTGTAATTTCCAGTAGGCTAATAACAGTAATAGTCGTTTCTATAAAAGCAAACAAAACAGAAACAGCCAGAAAAAACTTGCTACTTTGGGGTAAGTCACTTCTAATTATTTTTATAGTGAAAAATCCCTTTATAAAGTAGGCAGTTTGAGTTTGCCTATAGTTTCAGTTTAGAATCTTGTGGATTGAATTTCCTTCAAGTGGGGCTCACTGGAGACTCCCCAGGGGCCTAGTGATATCAAAATTTGAGTCGAGTCCAGGTTCGTGGTCTCGCAAAATCGAAGAATGAGTTTCATGGACCAAGAGGTAAGCAGAGGTTTTATTACAGAAAAGCTCCCTGTAGCAGGGCGGGGACCTGAGCCGGTTATCGCAGAAGCTCACTGCTGTAGGGGTTTAAATTGTCCTGCTCTTGCCCTCTATTGGCTCTTTCAAAGAAACACCAGCCAATCTCCTTTTGCCCTCATCTCCCCACTTTTGGTTCCCGCTTTTGGGTTCAGGAGGGAGGGAAGCTCAATGGTTGACTGTCACATTCCGCCTATCTTGCTCACATCCTGGCCATCTGGTTTATTTCCTCCTTATCTACCATCTTCTCTCCCCATGGTCCTTACCCTAAACTGCCTGATCCCGTCTAACTCCTCACCAGTCCATCCACCTTTCCCCCCTGCTATCCCACACTAGGAGACCAGCGATTTCTCCATAGCACTCTCAATTCTTGCAGATAGATCCCTGCAGTGTTTGAATTAAAAACCTCCCAGTCTGTTCCATTTGCCCAGTGGCTTTGATACAGGCCCTGCCAGGGCTGGGACTAGAGGCCCCTTAACTTGGAAGGAAACACCACAGCCAACGGCAAGTGCTCACAAGACAATAGAACTATAGCACTTCACTGCAATACACTTTGCATCCTTGAGCACTCAAGGGGGTAACCTTAATGAGCACAAAATATTCATCTCTAATAAGAACATGCTGTCATAATCACCCTACATGTGATAAATGTCCTAGAGGTTTTCTCTTTGTTAGGTTAATGCTTTTCCACAAGGTAATTTAACCAATTCTCTAACAAATAATCACGTTATCAGGCCCCAATATAGTAATATGGTGTCTGTGTGTGTGTGTTTAATGTTTTGAATCTTGCTTTAAACAAATTTCATCCAAATAAATGTTCGCTTTTTTAGCTGGCACCAAAGCTTGTGTTGTTCATTGTAATCAAGCTCCCAGTTGGCTAACTCCTCATCTAACAGTATATCTTCTGATTTCATTTGAGGAAAATTTATCATCCACACGCAAAGATAGGAAATGTGTGAATGTCTAAAGCTTATGAAAATTAAGAGGCCATGCACACTGGTCCTAAAAATAGTAGATAATTATAGGCATTTCTTTCCCATACAATAATTACAGGCCTCCTGTCATCTTTTCTATTCTGTATAAGGTCAGAGTAGTATTATACAAAATTTACAGTATATTACAAGTTAAAAACACAATAATTAGCAACTGTGCATCTCCAGCACCAGTGATGAATGTTCACAGTAAAAGTTAGAAAAAAAGAGCATTATTTGTTTTATGTGGACAGTACACACTTAAATTTAATCATCAACTCCTGCTACCCAATAGGCAATATTCTCTCACTATTATAATGCTATTTGCCAAGTTCATAGTACACCCTTGGGCCAAATTCATCCTTAACGAAGAGACAGGAAGCCAAATCTCTCACCGTCATCTCAACCAGGTGCACCATATTATTTTAAATTTAATAATTCTGCTGAACATATTGAATGATAATGAGCAAGCTTAGAGAAAGTGCCAAGGATTATTTTGACCATTATGATCAATGTCTGATTCAGGAAAAAAATCCTCTCACTAGATAATGTGGGTAGTTTAGAGGTTGGCTTATTTAATGCATGGCATAGGGTTGTTTTCTGCGCTTGTTTATATCATTCGCAGAGGGGAGGAAAGAGCTATAGATATTCTGCTTTAGTGGAAAAAATAGCATTTTAACAAGAAAGAGGGTTTATCCTTAGCTCTTAATTATCTGTACTAATGGGGACAAAGAGACACAGATATAACAAAATGACCGAAAGGAACTATCATTTCTATCTATTTTACTTAAGGAAAAAAATCATATACCTTCACTTCAGCCTTTCTCAGCTCCGTTTTGCTGTCAAAAGCAGCTTAGGAAGGATGAGGATTTAGCAAGAATGGCTCAAGAGAAGGTTCTAGAGGCCCAGAATCCCCCATTACAAAACTCACTCATGGTTGCCTGTGTCATTTGGTTTGCTCAGCTGTTTCACGTCTCTGCCCATGACAGCTCCTTCCCCACCTGCCAGGCTGCTGTCCAAGATGACCACTGCAAACAGGACTTCTCACCTCCAGGGCTGCGCTGCCTCAAAAGCAGTTCAGTCCCAAAGACCAGCATCCCAGGGAGAACTGAGAATCAGAGCAACCATTCTGCTTTATGTAAGAAACTGATCTACCTGTGGCCATCGTTGCCACTCCCCTCCTGTTTCTGTAGCTGAGAGAAAAATAGTATGCTCAGACATTATGAATAAGGACTCTAGGTCACACTTTCTTCATTCAAATCCCAGTGCTACTCTTCATTAGCTCTGTGAGCTCAGCTGTAACCCTTCTATGTCTCAGATTTAACATCTCTAAAATGGGAAAGCAATAGCGGTGAGCATTAAAAGAATATATATTACAAGTGAGCTATAAATATAACTGTTATGTGATTAAATGTTCCCTGGCCACAGAGAGTTGCTATGGCAATTGAACAGACTTTAAAACTAATGTAAAATATGCCTTCTGATTAAAAGTACAAGTTTTGGGATCAGGTAAGTCAACAACACGCAAATCTCTGTCTTTAGCCAGGACCTCTGCTCTGGGCTGCAGGCTGGCCCATCCAACTGTCTAGTTGGCATCTCCTCTTGGATATCCTGAGCGCGGCTAGCACAGCTGAACTCATCATCTTCTTCCCTAAACCTGCTTCTCTTGCTCCCCACCTCAATGAACAATACCACCCAAAGAGTTTATTCTGATCATGATCTCTCTAAACCCTGACTTCCAATCCATTAACAGAGAAGACCTTTCCTGGGTCCCGGCACACACTCCTCCCTTCTCCTTTCTCCACAGTCTCCCTCTCCATTCGGTGAGCCACGTGGTTCAGGAAAGCTTGACCCCAGAGTTCCACTCCATCTTCCAGCTCAATAACTGGTTCAGGAATGGGCATGAGACTTAAGTTGGTCCAATGCGAGTGAGGCTTGAGGCATTTGCTGGGAATGCTGAAACAAAGACATACTACTCTCTTTTTCAAACAAGATATAAAGGAAGAAGCATGTAGCCATGAAGCCCCTGGCCGCCACCTTGGGGGCATGAGGGTGGTACCCTTATGATACAGCACATATGGCAGAAGGTAAACAGTCAAACAGGAACCAGTTCCCTAGAGATTTCATTGAGTTTTGCCTGAACCAAGCCCTACTTCCACATATTGCAATTATATAAACCAATAACTTCCCTCTGCTTTTAAAGTCAGTTTTTTTTCTAGAAAATAAAACAGTAATAAGCTTACAATTCAATTGATGGCAACTGATAATTATGAAGTTAGCAGTGGTTATCTTCAAGTTATTGTACTAGCTGTGCTGTCATTTCTTGGGGTTGATCAAAGTCACCTAGAGTTAGACATTTCCCACTTAAGATGCATCATATAAATCAGACTTGGTTTATCACCAGCATTTATAAAACCAGAACTAGGGAAAGAACTAGGTCTAAGGACGCATGCATGGTCTTAATAAAGCAAATGTATAGCCTACTCTGATAATTACAAAATCAGAACAGTGAGAATATTTGCAGTAAGTCGGGTTTTATTACTTGCAATTGAAAGCATTCCAAGTGATTCAGTCAAAAAGTTTACCTCTTAAATATTTCTGGAATCCATTTACTTCTCTCTATCCCTCCACCCCCACCCTGGTTCAAACTATCATTATTTCCTATCTGGACTATGGCAATAGCTTTCCAATAGTCTTCCTGCTTCATTAGTTGTCACCCTTCTCACTCCATTCTCCACAAGTAGTCAGCAGGATCTTTAAAAAAATAAAATTCAAATGTGATTAAATCATTTCCCAGTTTCAAGTCCTTTAATGACTTCTTATAGAAATGGGAATAAAGTCCATATCCCTCATAACGCCAACTAGGTCCCATGTGATTTGGTTCCTCACCTTCTTTAACATCTTTATCTTATGTCAGTCCTGCTTAGTCTTTAAAAATCCTGGCATTATTATCTTTTTGCAGTTCCTTAAAGACACACCATTCTCTTTTCTGCCTCAGATCTTTTGTACATACTGCCCAGGACAGCCTCTTCCCCAGTCAATGACCACTCACCCCAAATACTCTTTTGCTTACCTCACCCTTTGGATCTCAATGCTATTCCACACAGAAGCCTCTAGTTCGTAGGCCCTCCTGTCACATGTTCCCACTGTCCTCTGGTATCAGTCCACAACATCTATTATCTCTGATTACTTATTTAACTGTTTGCTTCCCCCACATCGGTCTCCTTTAATGATATATCATCACCATCTACCCCTGTAAGATAGCAGCTATTCAATAAATGGATTAATAGAATAATTGAGATAAGTACAACTTTGGTCTATGTCACTCTTTAGCTTTATAACTCTGGGTAAACTACTTAACGTCCTTGAGCTTCTATTTCTCCATCTTCAAAAACTAGAAATGATAATACCCACTTCACTCACAAGGCTGTTTAAGGATTAAATTAAATTTGGGCACATAGCCCTGGCTGTGTTTCTCAGTGGGTTGGAGCATCACCAAAGGTTGCAGTTTGATTCCTGGTCAGGGCACATACCTAGGTGGTGGGTTCTGTCCCCTGTCAGAGCACATATGGGAGGCAACCAATCGCTATTTCTCTCTCACTTTGATGTTTCTCTCTCTCCTCTTCCTTCCTCTCTCTAAAACCAATAAGAAACATATCCTCAGGTGAGGATTTTTTTAAAAATTGGGGGCACATAGCAGGTGGTTAATAAATCCCTGGTAAGTAGGATATCCCAAGTCAAGGATCTCTCTAGCTCTCAGGAGGTGAAAAAGAACCCTAGAATCAGGTGCTTTATAAAAGAATCTAAACTTCCAATAAAACTAGAGTGACATGATGAGTATCCACTGTGAGAGGTTCTTTGAAAAGGTCTCAAAGACAACTATGCCATTCAAAGGAGCTAGAAAAATTTGTAAGCAAAACATCAGATGACTAGGAAAAACTAAATAAATGACAAGAATAACTAGTACCTGTTCTCTGAGACATCAAAATATGACTTCAAAATATTAAGGCTGAATTTCAGCCCCAGGGGACCCTTACAATTTTTAAGTCACCAAAAAATACACTATGGATCCTCCCCATGTATTCAATTGTACAGTGACCTCTTACCTCTTACTGAGATCACTGTTTTAGAAACCTACCTACATTGTCTTGTTTCGTTGAATCCTCAAACTCTATAAAAGTCTCATTATTTACATTTTATACATGAGAAAACTAAGGCCTCAGTACTCTCTGACTTCAACACTAAATCTCTTAAGAGAATTTCTCATTCGTAATTAGATTTTCTACTTCCTTGTTCATTTATCATCCTCACCAGAATGTAAATTCCTTGAGGGCAGGCACCATTTTTGTTTTGTATCCTTTTTTAAGAGCCCAGATTAGTGCCTGCTGTATATTCACTGTTTGTTGCTCAACATTTATTTGTTGGATAAGTGAGTGAATGGACTCTTCGAGTTAATAGAGCAAAGAGATGAGAATTTGGTATCTTTTATAATAAAGAGGTAATATGCAAATTAACCCTCATGCCCTCACAAGATGGCTGCCTACTACCAGGTCAACAGCGGGGTTAGTGAGGGACGACCAAATGACTGAACAGCAGGCTGCGTGGGGCGACCAAGCCATTGGGGGGGGCCATGAGGGGTAACCAGACTGGCAGGGGGGGCAGTT
>NW_005353685.1:541932-551354 GCF_000412655.1 Myotis brandtii | reverse complement strand
TGGGGGGCAGTTAGGGGCGACAGGCCAGCAGGGAGGGGGCAATTGGGGGAGACCTGGCCGGCATGCAGTGGCAGTGAGGGGTGATCAGGCTGGCACTCACTATGATGTGTGCTGACCACCAGGGGGCAGCGTGAAACATGGCAGGCAACCAGCGGCAGGGGGTGGGGGGCACTGAGGGAGAGAGAGAAGGAGGAGGTGGGGAGGTGGGGAGGTGGGGGCTAACTGGCCCTAAACGCCAGCCAGCCTAGGGACCCTACCCATGCATGCACCAGGCCTCTAGTTTGAAATAAAACAGTATCCAAGTTAAACTAAATATTCAGAAATACTTAGCTTTCTCTATAGCCCACTTGGTATCTCAATATCTGGGACCTGATAGGGAATATGCTGACAAGCCATTGAAGAGTCGGTGTTCAATGTGTAAAGACCTGCTTTCCCACAAGTCCCAAATGGCTGTTTTGTTTCTGAAGAGCATGCTCTGTGGAGCTGCAGGGCCCTCATTTGTATTAGAAGTGAGAACTAGTTCTTAACTCAACTTGGAAGGGACAAATATATTCTTTTGACTTAATGATATAACATTTTACCAGCTACATAAAAAATGAAATATATGTGTTCATTTGCTATTTGAGGCGCTTTTCCGACATGTATGCAGGAGCTATGTCAGCTGCTAACTGGTGATCCTTTTTTGACACCTGTTCCCAAGAGCATTGCATAGATAAACATACTCTATTTGAACAAGACCAATGACAGCAAAATTGCTTGCTTGTCTCTAAAAAGACTCTACTAATGTGCACCAAGGGAGAGGCCCATGGTCTGACAGAATTTTCCCCCCAGTGTAAACCATAAAATCCATTTCAATAGCCAGAATAAAGCAGTTGAAAGTGCATCCCTAGTTAATTATATCCAAAGAGAAATAATAAAATCAACTATTAAATTTTAGAACTTCCTCTTTAAAGTATTAAATATTTGGCAACTGCAATGCAGTTAAATTTCTCTCACAACAATGCTCTCCCTTGCTTAGCTAGCCTGTAAGAACACTTATGCAAAGTCTCAGTGTGCTAGAAAGAGAATGCATTTTTCCTGTGAAGAAATATTTCAAATAAGCCCTTTATTTCTGCCAGATGTCTATGATTTCTTAATTAACCAAGAGCTCAGTAGAATCAGTCACTTAATAAGAGGATATACCTGAGTCACAAATCCTCTATAATAATTGACAGAACATGGCCAAAAAATTTGTAAAACCAAAACCAAAATGTTGCTTGAGTCCTAATCCAGTGTTTGGAGCCTTGACTGAGTTGCCTCAGCAGTTTTTGAGATTCAAGTCCTTTTTTTTTTTTGGCCTTTGATGATGTCAGTCCACACCAATGGGAAAGGGGCATGCTGTTCATTGAAGCATATGTCTATACTAGACCAGGATGATGAAGACCTGGGTTCTGTAGAATCACCCAGGGAAACAGTGACTTTGGTTCCTGGCACACATTTGGTTAGTAGCTAGGAATCTGCTCCATAACCTCACTCTCAGATGTGAGGAGAATTAAGCTGCCCGGCGGAAGAGAACTGAGAACATGATCATCTGAGGCTGAGGGCAATGGTTGCCGACATTCTTCTACCCCCATGTTATTTGCTCTGCTTCAAATTCCCATTTGAAAAGCTGACCCTGTCTCTTTGAATATGTGAAGAGAGACAGCACTCTTTCCTAAAGAGGCAGGAGAATATATGGGTCACATCAAAGCCATCCTACTGGCTCCTCAGGAAACCTAGAGGAGAATGGAAAGCTTACTATTGTTTTTAAGGATAGAGGGTCTATTTTGGGGACACCTTGCTGGGCAGCTTTAGAAAATAGTTGTCTGTGAACTCACTGAATTGTGGACCAGGTAACAGACTGAACTTACATCAGAAGTAAGCCCACCTGGAAATGTCTCAGGCAAACAGCAAACAGAAGCCTCCAAGACAAGAGGAAGTAGAAATGGTGTTGTGTGTAGGATCCTCACAGCTACTGTGCATCTTTCCAGTGGGCCTCATTGCCTGCCAAAGGCTGCTTCCTGCCCAGCAGCCCACGCAGGGGGAAAGGTGCAGGTGCCTGCTGCACCCTCCCAGGCACTAGACATGGGGCTTAAGGGTATTTCCAGAGGCAGAGAGTGGAAGTGGATGGCCCCTTGTAGGGTTTCATTCTGGGACCAGTTATTTAGTTAGCCAATCCAAAAAAGACTCATAGATATAATGATGCTCTTATTTTACAAAGAAAGTAACTGAGTTAATGCTGTACCAGGACAATTCTTGGGGAAAGGGAGAAGGAAGTGAATTTGTCCTTAAGCAGTCTCAGCCTAAACTCTCAATTAAACATTTATTAAGAGCATAATAGATGCCTGGTGTGAAGATATAATAACAAATAAGACATAAGTGGTCCTGCCTTCCAGGGACATGATCATCTGGTGGAGAACTACTCATGTCCAAAAATAAATGCCCTTCGGTTGTGAAAGATGCTATCACAGAGCTAGATACAGGGAAGGGCAATTAGAAGAGACTAGTACCTCAGTTTAGGAGCTCATGAAGGCTTCATTGAGGGGGGTCACTTAAACTGACCTTGAAAGGACATGTATAAGTTTCCTAGGTGGACACAGGGTGGGGTAGAGAGTATTCCAGGAAGAAACAGGCAAGGCATGTTGTAAAACATCTCAGGTGATCATGCACCTAGAAGTTCAATATGGTTGGATTGATCAGGGTGCGTCATCATGTACCTACATACATGTGGGGTTTTCCGTGAGATGCCAGATTGGAAAGGGGACAGGCTGCAGGAGTTGGATCATGAAGTGCCTTGCATTCTAAGCTACGTGGTTTGAATTGGATCCTGTGAGTAACAAGGTGCCATGAAGGACTTTAAATAGGTCAAAATGGACTTTAGAAGGGTCTTTAGGGAGGCAGCATGCTGACAAATGGGTGCAAGGGGCCAAACCTGGAGGCAGAGACCGGTGGGAAGCTATTTATTCATACACCCGTGTATTTAGGGAGCACCAATGATGTACCAGGCACCTTGAGAGAGTAGTTGAGTAATTTTGCTGGTGGTGGGGTTAAGGTGAGAGAGATTTAAGAGCCTGCACAGAACTGCCTTCAGGAGCAGTAGGGTGTGAGGAGTGTGGTAAGCCTGGGTGCTTTCTGTTCTCTTTCTATGCTCTGTTGGTAACCAGAGGCATGTTCTTCCCCCTCTGTCATCCTCATCCTCGCTGTGTAACAAAACTCGCTCTCAGGGAAAGTCTAGTAAACCTTAAGATTTAGTGGGTTACTCCTCCCAGAAGCATCTTTCTTGAAGAAGTAACCAGAAGCCTGGAGTCATAGGAAGGGAGTCCAGATGGCAAATTTCCAGGAACTGGGTGAGGAGGTCCTTCTTAATCAGTATTCCCTCCATGTGAGAGGGCATCTGCTCCACCTCTCAGGACAACCCTGGATTCCAGGCAAAGCAGTGAATACCTGCTTTGATTTGGTACCCCTCGCTCCCTGGGCCCAATCTCCCAGGTCTAGCCTTCCTCTTTCTTGCCCAGAGTACCTCTTCTTGCCTGTGTACACACTCAGGCACACACAGGCACAGGCACAGGCACATACATGATCCTTATCCTAAGAAAAAACTTTTTCCATCGCAAAATGAAATGTCTCTGCCCAGGAAGGACAATGCTTTATGAAGACCGTCCAGCAATTTTTCACTTGCTTCACGGAAGTAGAGGCTGCTAGGTGTTTCCTAAGATGGCAGATTGCTCTCCTTGAAGTGAAAATGATCTCAGGATTTGAAGACCAGCAGGCACTGATTATTTACTTTCCGTCCTCTCTGCCTCAAAACCACTTGCTATCATTTCCCTCCTTTCCCCTCCATCCACCTCTCAGACCGCCCTCATCTAAGCCCTTTCTTCACCTGTGCCGTAGATGCTGCCAACTATCCCTTCAGTAATTGTTTTAGGTTTTTTTCTGTTATTTTATCTTTATTTTTGTTCTTTTTATTTTCCCTTTTGTTTATTTTCTCTCTCACTTCCTCTCCACTAATCCTTCCCTTCTATCTACAAACCTGCTTTGGTCAACTTCACCCTCCTTTCAAACCTAGTGTCCCCTCAGATTCCTATCAAGTCATTCTCCTTCCATTCAACAGGGTTCTGCTCCTTATATCCCATATCCTTTGTATTCCATGCAATCTTTTTCCTACCCAACCTACCTCACCCCACCCCACCCCAACCCTCCTGAAACTGCTGCTTTAAAGGCTGCTGCTGACTTCCCTTTTGCCAGATTCAACTAGAGTTCTAGTGGTCTCTTACAGGTGAAAATAGAATGCATTTTAAGACATTTGAAATTGGCCATCTTACCAGATGAGTAAATATTTGTAAAGCCTGTTTTGTTATCTACAAAATGGGCATAATAATGATGCTGACTCTATGCCACTAGATTGAAATGAGATGTATGTAAATTGACCTTGTAAATTGTAAATTGCACTTCAACTATTAGGCATTATTATTGTCATGCTTGCCCTTTCTGGCAATCGGCTCTGCTGACCATTCACCTGCAATCTCACCAGCCCGAGCTTCCACAACAGGATCCTGTGCTCCCTACCCCTCAACCCTCCTTCTCTGTCTCCTTTGCCTCTTTTCTAACAGGCCACTAAAACCAGGACTCCCACCGAGTTTTGTCCCCCATCTTTTTCTGCATTTTCATCCTATCCTACAACTTCCTCTATCCCTTACATACATACTCTCAACTCCAGCCCAACACCTCTCTGGAAGTACTGACTCAAACTTTGATCTGGACCAACCCAAATCATAAAAATTGAATCCATTCTCTCATTTCTGAAGACTGAGCAGGTTTCTTTGCTTCCCTATATCTCTTGAAGATGCCATCACTTCCCCTGCTTCTGTATCTTCCAAGATTAGGCACCAAACATATGTCCTCTGGATTTCTTCTAAATTTAAGCAGTGAAATAGATAGCCTACACTAGTGTATCAGTTATCTCTTGTTGTATATTGAATGACCCCAAAACTTGAAGTTTAATTCAATAACTATTTAATTCAATTCTGTGTATCATTCTGCTGGTCTTGCCTGGACTCACACGTGCTTCTGTGACCAACTGTTGGTCAGCTAGGCCGCCTGACTTCTAGGTTAGTTGACTGTTGGCTGGGGGAAGGAGAGTACTGGACCATGTCTGTCACAATCTAGTAGGCTAGTGTGGGCTCATTCACAGGGCTGCCCAGCCTGAGAGAAAGCTCTGATATACAAGCATGTTTTACGTCTCTGTCTCTCACATGTCTCACTGGCCAAGGCAAATCACACAGCCAAGCTCAGAGTCAGTGTTGGGAGGTTGCTACCAAAGGGTGTAGATATAAGCAAAGAAATTGTGGACATTTTGCATCAACCATAACCAGTCAACCTGGACATCTAATTCGTACAAGTTTTAATTTTTCTGGCATGGACTCTCCATGAAAACCTCCTACACAGAAGATTCACCAAGAAGTTCCATTAAAGGTCTCTGATGAATGCTAATTCAGTCCATGTTTGCTCAGTCCTTCCTGAAATGTTTGCTGGGAAGTAACATTGCTTGCTAGACTTTCTAATTGTCAAGAAATACTAATGGTCACTTCCTGGTATGCTCTCATTGCATGTTATAAAAGCCTATACCCCACAAGCCACAAAGCCTCAGGGACGCATAGAGGCTTTTCATCAAAAGTAATCTTATCTCCAAACATGAAGGCTGAGCACCCTGTTTGAACCCAGCCTAACCAGGCAAAGAGCCCCAGGGTTACTACAAAACCATGTCAACATGACTAGCCATGGACCAGACCAAGCCACACCTCATAGGTAAGTTACACACATGTCTTGTTTTGTTCTAAATCCCCTGGAGGGTCACACTGTGTAAAGGCTGGGGCTTGGAGGAAGAGGATGGTGAGCAAGGTTTGCCTTGCACACACGGAGAATAAGATATGGTTCCTGACTTCAGATTGTCTCATCAGTGTAATGCCATTGAGAGCTGCTGTGGGCCTTCAGAGATGAGAATGCTCTTGGTAGGCCAGAGTTGCCAAGGCAGGCTTCAGGGGAGATGCAGGATTTGAAATAAGTCTTGAAAGAAGAGGTGTGAGGTTTTCAGGTGGGGAAAAGGGCATAAAAAAACAGATGAGTGCAATGAAAACAATAAGGCTGGCTTGCCTGGAATAAAAGGTTCCATTGACAGGGGACAGCAGGAGATAGACTGGATACGTAATATGGACCAGATACAGTGGCTTTGACTGCCTGCATGACAGAGTCTTAGAGTAACAAGGAATCTTCTTATCATCTTGACAAGAGGCAGAATGGGGAAAGTGTTCTGTGAGGAAAATTAATTTAATGTTACTGAATTACAGGAGAAAGAAATGAAAGGAGGGCTATTAGGAGACTATTAAAGTAATCCAGTATTCCAGACAGAAAGAGGAAGGGATATATCCCAGAAAAATTACAGAAGTTTCAAAATGTCATATATTAAGCTACATTCTAGAATTCAATTTTGGGGCAAACTGTACATTCCTTGTGGACTGTGGAACAACCTGCCAAGAGGTCTAATGACAGTGTAGAAAACCCAAGCAGATGAATTCACATTCTCCAAGTAAACAATTTGGGGTATTTTTTCCTGATTTGACTATTTGGGAGAAAATTCGTAATCTCTCCTCTGCCACATGTATAAATATAGCCCAAAGATCATCTTGGGGTTGAGATGAAATGTAACATTTTGATACTTAATCTTATAGTCAATCAAGATATGGTGCTCGGTTGTGTTCAATGCCAGCCTTACAGGTAATAATAATGAACCTTTACAAATAGTTACCTCATTCAATGTTCACAATAACCCTGTAAAGTTAGTGTCAGTATTATTTGTATTTTACAATCAAAGGAACTTCAAGAGGTTAAGTGTTTCTAAGATCACTCATTCAGCAAGAGAGCAGAAATTTGAATTCAGGTCTTTTGACATCAAAGCCCATGCTCTTTTCCCCACCAATGAATTTTCAGCCCAACACTGCAAGGCAGAGGTTTGTTCTCTTTAAAGAATCAGAATTAAAGGATCAAAATTTTAGGTGTTTGTTCTCTTTAAAGGATCAGAATTTTAGGATTTAGGCTGGTGAGTCTTGACATTGCCTTAATGTAACAAGTTAAGTCTTCATTTAAAAGGGAACAACTTGCGATTTTCTTCAACTGGTGGGCTAGACAGATAATAAAAATGATAGCAAATGTTATTAAAATTTATATGGAGAGCAGAACAGATTGGAATAACTACAAAGTGAATTCTTTAAGCTGCAATAGAAAGGTGATGAAAGAGCACAATATAAAAGCAAACTCTCCTTGAGCCTCTGATGCCTAAATATGTCATCAAAAGACTGCTCAATTCTCAAATGCCAGTATTTCCTGGCTCCTCTAGAACTTAGTCTTAATGCAAAATATCAAAGTCAGCGGGATAGTAGGTGTCCCAAAATGTCTTAATTCAGAGAATTAGTGTTAACTGAGTCTGATTAGCTCCATTTATCTCTAATTAATTACCTTTATCTAATTAGACACTTTGTTTCCGGTAGACATGGAGTCAAGTAGACTAGATTATTAGTGTAGTCATTGTGCCTTTACAAAATCCTGAAATTAATGAAACGTGCAGAAGAATCTGCGGTTCTAATTGCACAGGTGTTGCCTTATGGCAAAGCTTTATCATCCGATTACACCAAGGGGTTATTAGTGACTTTTTATATGGAGGATGAGCCTATGAAATGTACCTTAGCAACAGCTCATTAGTTTAGGGTTGTTACTGTATTATTTATTACATTCAGCCTTCCCCATTATCTAGATTGATTCATGGACCTATATATTTTCCCTCTCCTCTGTGCAGAAAAAAATAAAATAAAATAAACCATCATTATGAAGAGTCCAGATGCAATGTGGAAAAATGCAAAATGTGTTCATCAGCTACAATTTGACTCTTTAAGATAGGAAGCTCTGAAGTTAGATGAGATCAGAATCAAATTTATGAGTTTTCTATGGAAAAGGAACTAATTTAAATTACTGAGGAGTATAAAATGATTCATATAATGTGATTTAAAAAACACATGTGGCTGTCCTAATGTCTTCACACAATTGAACTGGCATACCAAGGTATGTGGAAAAAGCAAAATGTTTTTGCACTAAAATATATTTGTATGTGTTTTCACTTAACATCTTTCTAAAATGGGTTGAGGAGACATCTGTATATATGATCACCTACAACATTAATAAAAATCTATCTTTTGTTTTACCTTTTTTTCTTAAGGATAGATTTGTTATAAGATAGGAAAAACTAACAAATTATAAAAAACAAGCTTTGCTGAAAAAGCAAGATTTCAATGCCTGCTTACAAAAATTAAAAGTGCTTTTTCATGGCAAGGTTAGGTGTCTGCAAAAGACTAAATATCCTAACCTTTGCATTTTCAGTCTTTTTTTCTTCGTAACCATTTGAAGAAGCACTATTTTTCACAATCATAGAGTAATTAAACAGCTAGAATTAAATCCAGCCACAATCCTATTCTTACATACAAACATATTTATTGAGAAAGCAATAATTTTTAATATAATTTGTCAAGATAAATATGTCAAATGGGTTTTAAAATAATTTCTCTCTCTGTTCCCCAACAAAAATTCCTCTACTGACATGAGCTATATGTTGCTGTTCACTTACTGCTGAATCTAAACTAGTAAATGATAATGGGTAACTGCTATTCAGAGCATGACAACTAATTTGAGTGGTAATAATGAATATTTAATGATCCTCCTTTCAAGCATGAACATATAACTTTTCATGTATTCCTTACCAAAATTATAACCATTAATCTAAAAATTATAGTTGCAACTGAAATAATAGCCAGGAATTATAGATTATAGCCACGTCAGAATATTGCATAAATATTCCACATGAACACAAACATAGGGGCCCGTATGAAGCTCCAGCCCCCTGTTTTCATTCTTTCCAAATCCTTTCTTTGGAATGTATGGAAGTTGCATGATCAGTAGAGAAGATATTTGAATCCAGATATAAAAAGGCTATTATTTCTATCTGTAAGTATAATAGCCAAGGTCATTTTCACTCTTCACTAGCTCATAATTTCCAAACAAAAATAACATGTATATAACAATATGCGCCCTATAGGGATTCTATTTTTGGAACTGCTCTATTTAAATCAAGGAAACAGTGAACATAAAATTTATATGAAATGCAGAATTTTTATACCTTAAATTTCATTTTCTTAATATGTAGGTAATTTTCCCGTGTCCTTCTATCAGAAACTACAAATGTGAACTTGGCCGGGGAGGGGGGGCGGGCGGAGGGAGAAAGAGATCTGAAAAATGCAGAGTGCTTTAAAAT
Organism: Myotis brandtii; assembly: GCF_000412655.1. Classification (NCBI taxonomy): domain Eukaryota; kingdom Metazoa; phylum Chordata; class Mammalia; order Chiroptera; family Vespertilionidae; genus Myotis; species Myotis brandtii. The sequence goes on along the minus strand of NW_005353685.1, from coordinate 541,984 downwards.
GGACTCTGTTCACTGCTGGAAAATACTTTTGGTCAAATTTCTAAGTTACATC
>NW_005353685.1:533182-536056 GCF_000412655.1 Myotis brandtii | reverse complement strand
TGCCGCCCCGGTCCAAGGGCCGGCCGGCGTGGAAGGCGCCTAAACCCAAATTCTGAACGTCCAGATGGGACAGGATCGCCCCTCTGGGTGCACCCGTCGGCTTCTCAAAACACCTGGCAGGTCCCTCGAGGTCTGTTGGTATGGGGGAGGGGAATTCAGGAAGCAGGAACCTTAAGTCTTCGGGCAAAAAGCCCGCAGAGAGAAGGTGGGAGAGGCCGGGATCTGAGAGCGACTCCCTGAAACCCGCGCCCAAGGTGACCGGCTCCAAGACTGTTATGAAAGGGGACTAGCAGAAGCGCTGCCCAGAAATGCAAATGTCCCTGCCTCAGTGGTGCCTGGAGTAGTCCTTTGGCCGCACAGCAAAACTAATTTTGCTTCCTTCCTCTTCCCTCTCCCCCCAAGGGGAAAACTCATTGTTGTCTCCAGATCTTAACCCAGTTGTTCTGACCTCAAATTAAAAACACATCTCTTTTCAGTGCCCAGAAACAGGGGTGCTTGTAGAAATTCTGACCGGAAATTCCGTTCTTTAGAATGAGGCTATTAACTATACAAGTTGATTTTCTGCTATTTCCTTCAGAAACAAGATGAAAATCCTCAATAAAAGCCAGGGATGACCAAAGTATTACTACTATGCTGTTTAGAGTGAGGAGAAACAAAAAAGAAATTTCAATTCCCCCAAATTTTTCATTTTTTGATCATTTTAAACACCTTTGCATTTTTAAAATCCAGGTGGCATTTTATTGGTAATTTAACTTCAGGATTGGTTCTAAAATTTTAAAGTTCATTTGGTCTTAACTATCAATTGAGCTTATTTCCTTTAATCAAAAGAGCCATTTCCTTCAGCTTATTTTAAAAAAAACTGAATTTCTTTCCAGGACACCAAGCTGCCTGTTTCACCCCTGTGTTGTTAAGAGGCACCTAAAAAACAAATGCTATAACATACTTATGCACATTATGATCATGAGACAGTATATGCAAATTAACATTTTATTAAATTATCTGTTTTCAAATATCTGAGTTTCGGTTCAATATTTTCCTCTAAGATGGGAGGACATTTTGTTTCCATAAAACTGGATAACAAAGAATATTGTTATACATAGCTATCTAGTAGTTTATCTGGAATTAAGTACATTATCAGTGAAATAAGCCCAGATTGATGCGGTTGCTTGGTGGCAGTACGACTGTAGAGGGAAAGAGACAGCATTGTGAATACAGGTAGTTTTAACCCTGAACACAGTGTGTTTGTTTTTAAAATTTTCAATCTTTATCCTATAGTTGCCAAGACTTCCATCTCCGCTATGGATGTAGATGTATCCCGGGTCTATGGTTTTGAAGCAGCAACAGACTATGTGCTGCAAATGACTCCAATCTAGGGTTTAGGAAACCCTTGGATACATGCAGTTCTATGGTTCAGAGCCTCAGCCAACAGGAGCCCCAAAGGCGAGCTCTGCAGATGTCTTCCACGCTGGTGTGGACAGCAACGTTTCTGACAGAAGCTTCTGTGTCAGACAGGACCCTGGGGAGAACAGAAGCGTGGAGTGGGAAACGTCCCAACTGTAGTAGCAACAGCCTTGCCATCCTGGACAGGGAAGGAGCAAACATCACAGATTTATTCCTTCTACACAAAATCAGTTCACGAGTTTTTCACTTCCTTTCATTTTTATGAAAACACACACACACACACACACACACACACACACACACACACAGAAAGTCTATGCAAAATGGGTTCCAAAGTAAAATACATAAATATCTGGAAGTTCAATTCTTTGAACTGAGTGCAAATCATCTTTCATACATAACACATGCCAGAATTTCCTTGTGGCAAGCAAATTCATTGAAGACTGCGATCTGCAGTGTATCACAACACAGCATAGAAACCACGAGTATAACTTTCTTTTAGTCTAAATTGCAATACTATGGTAAATCTGGTTTCAGACCAGGCAAAGTGTGATCTACTTGTTAATGTTAGATGGTCTATGTCTGCCTACATGCAATCCAGCCTGTAAGATTATGTTTTTAAAATTAAGAGGAAATTAAAAAAAATATTTGTATTGATTTCAGAGAGGAGGGGAGAGGGAGAGAGATAGAAACATCAATGATGAGAGAGAACCATTAATTGGCTGCCTCCTGCATGCCCCCTACTGGGGATTGAACCCACATCCCGGATGTGTGCTCTTGACCAGAATCCTGGGACCCTTCAGTCCGCAGGCTGACGCTCTATCCACTGCGCCAAACCAGCAAGGGCAAGAGGAAATTTTAAAAGAAAATTGTTTGAGAGTGGCTCTCCCATCTTCTTCTGGCCATAGGCCTGGGATGAGTTATTTTTCTACTGCACTGTCAGTTATTTCCAAGTCTCACTGGGGCCAGAAATTAACATAAGTTAGGTCTAAGATGCCAACAGAGACTTTCTGCTTGGGACTGGCCTGATGACCATATTTCCCACTTTGAAACAATCATACACTCCTGCTGCAGTGAGAGCAGTAGGAATCTGGAGAGAGCAAAAAATTCTGTGTGTGTGTGAGAGGGTAAGATATACAGAAAAGTCAAAGCTTTCCCCCATTACTCCAAGGAGAAAAAAAGTCAATAACAATATATACAGTAAAGAATAAAGAACCAGCTTAACAATTAACCTACTAACTGGCCCTGTTCTCAGTGTTTAGTGAGAACCACTCCTCCCCTTCTCCTTCTCAATTCTTGACTTGTAGAAATGGGTCTAAGTTGCTCTGCACTTATTTTCTGGAGCTCAAACCTGAAGCATTCTTCAGATTCAGGTGTCCTGAAACTAATGTCAGTCCTTTGTGGAACAGGGGGCTGGTTCTCTTCTAACTCTGGAAAGAAAAAAGAAAAGTGCCATGGACACAGACAATAGGG
>NW_005353685.1:520601-533117 GCF_000412655.1 Myotis brandtii | reverse complement strand
TGGTCCTGGGTGCTGAATGTGGAGAATACATGTGTGGGTGCATGTGTGGAGGTGGGACTGTGGTCAGGGCCTGATTGTATCCACAGACTGTAACCTATACAGATGGGACTAGATCACTAAGAACATTCCTGGGTTTTCTGGTGGGTCTTGGCTATGTCCAGATGCCTTTTGTATGGCTTTGGAATTTCACATAAAGACCCATACTTTGCTCCACCGTCTGAAGTCACCCTTTTCTATGGAAGAAAATAAATCTCCAACAGAGGAAGCCAACTTTTATTTAAAGTACATGAACAATCCCCATCTCCTTGTAGACCTGAAGAGGATTCAGCAAGTTGGCATTTTCCTCCTTTCTGAACACACCACCATCAATTTACTCAGGGTTCGGCAATAGGGTGGGCAAATAGCAGGTAAAATACAGGGAAAGGAAATACAACCTTAAAACAGAAGAGAACCAGTAAGTATTATTCTACCCTCTCCTTATCTTGCTCCTCCCCTACTCTGCCTCAGAGAATAAACCACCAGAGTCCTCGAGAACACTCCGAGTTTCTGCTCTTAAACGGCTCCTTTTCCAAGGAGGAACAAGGTCTGTTTCTGATCTGGGGCCTTAGACGCTCTGTTATTGCAACTTAATTTTGCTGGAGCTTCTTTTCAAAGATTATTTGGAATGAATTGTTTCTTTTGTTTACTATCTAACAAACGACCTCTGCTAATCTTATATTTTATCTCCCTAACATATGGAAAAGCTATTTATTCTAGCCAATCACAATAAAGTAAAGAAAACCCCATTTTATGGAAAAATATATATCACTAGTCTGTTGATCATTAAAGATATGATTACCAGTGAAAACCCTCCGAAGGTGGCACATTTATGCTTCTAGGAACAGATGGGGACACGCATTTTCCTTGCAAATACTTTTGAAATTGCTCTACTGGTAGCAGTATAAAAATGATATACAGATGCCAGGGCCGGCATGGCCAGGATGAGTGCGCCAGATTTACACAGTAAAGCCTTCACACGCGGGCTGTCAGTTTTGATTGATCTCTACTATACCTCAGGAACTTGTTGACTAGGTAGGGAAACAGTGCAAATAATTCACTGCAGCAAGTCAGATAATTCACACAACCAATCGGTCTGCTTCACTTTCTGGCTGTGACATATGAGCCTTCCCTACAAAGATGCATCATTTTCCAGCTTGAGCAATATTCAATGTCAGGAAAGGAAAGGTATTAAAGCCACACAAAAGGAGGCAGACTAACGCAGGACCAGAAGTTGTTTTGGTAATGGAGGCCAGATCATGCTCTACTCTAAGTCCTACCAGAGCGTTCAGGCTCAATTGTCATTATCATATTGATTAAAAAAAAAAAAGTTCATCATAGTGCAATTTTAGGTTTAACGCCAACGGATCGGGAAAGAGCAAAGAATTATCCCACAAAAGCACAACATTCTTACCGCAGGGACGTTTCCCTGTTCCAGTTCATTGATGGAGTTGATTAAGTTTAAATGAAGCAGACACTGGATAAAAGTAAGGGTATTGACCACTGGGCACCGCGATCCGTGCTTGAAAGGACCTGATACATGCAGAAAAGCAAGATTTGCTAAATGCTCTAATCTTCAATCAAATCTTACATCAATACAGACAAAGTTTGGTAATGAGAGATTCAATGAAGCATGTGGGAGAAAGAATTAATCCTCTTGGTCTAAACTGGCTTCAACTTTGAAGCTTGCTCCGAAGGAAAGACAGTTATCTAAATGCTAAATAAGAAACTTATTGTACTTTTCATGGCATGCTAATCTTTTGTCTATTTCATCTCTATTATGTGTATGCTCCTAGATTGCAGTTGTCATGGTGATTATATCAAGCCACGCTTGGGGACCGTGGTGAGAAGCCAGGCACGGAGGTGGAAAAGACCCCCACACAATCCACAGTCCCAAATTAAGTAAATAAATAAGTAGAGGGGGAGGAGAAGTAGGCAGGCTCCAGACACCTCTGGGGGCTCCTTCCAGCCAGGTTCTGGCCTTCCCCCCTTTCAGAGCCAAAGATGGTTGGGTTTTCCTGTGTCTTTCCAGGCATGGTCCCTCAGCTGGGCCAGCAGGGAGCAGTGTTTGGTAATGGTAGTGGGGAGGGGGTCAGGCATCCTTCCTACCTCAAACACCTTTCCCCATCAAGGTTCCTAGCTTTTAGTCCCGAGACTCGAGACTCGTCCCTCTCCTCACTGCGCCCACTTCCCCCAAGCGCTGTAAACAAATGGGTGGAAAGAACCACTGAAGAGGGAAGGGAGAGACACAAGGGCTCAGACACTGGCGGTCAGCCCTCCAGACTATGCCCTGAGGGTGGGAAGTTGAGTTGTAAGAACCTGACTGCCAGAGAGGAATGCAAACCTAGAGTGGCCCAGGCAGCCCAGGCGGGAGGTGGAAACTACAGGGTCACTGGGGGCCCTGGTGACCAAGGGTGACCCTGGGCCCTTTATGTGTTTTACAAAAGTTGCCAAATTAAGATGGGATTATAACTGCTCAAGTCCTTGTCAGAGCTGAAAGGTTGGGAGCCTCAAATATGCCCCGGCAGTGTTGATGAAAAGCTTAAAAAGTAATAAAAGGGAGAAAAGAGCAAGGAAAGTAACATATATAACTCTTATTAAAGAGAAGAGCCACGGAGAGGTTGTGAACTTGAATCACTGTTTGAACTTTAATTTGTTCATTAACAGGATTTGCCCCTCACTGTGAATGTTATTACTTCCCTTTGCCGCTCAGCAACAACTCTGGGCATAATGAAAAAGTCTGGCAAAAAGTTAAATGCCTGGTAATTAATTCATTTAATTGAAAAAAGGAGGAAGAGAGAGGGTCCCACCTCAGGAGCTGAAAGCTGAGGGGCTGGAGGCGGGGGAGAGGCTGAAATCTGCATTGAGGCCCTCTCCAAGGCCCAATGCCTGTCACCCATGGGAGAGGGGAGACTTGGTATCTGATGAGGCCCCTTCAGCAAAATTAATGCCAGCAGCATCCTAAAGACTCCCTGCCCAATGTCACCTGGCCCTGGTCCAAACCCTCTGGCCAGCGTTTCAGCCAGGAGCTACTCTGGACGATCAGTTAGGGTGGCAGAAAATCTTTCATTCAGAAGCGGGTAGGTGTCTTTTGCTTTCTCCCCTTCCTTCCCTTAGAGCAGGTTTCTTCTGCAATCTTCTTTTTCCTGGCTGGAGTGAAAGGGAGTGTCAGGAGCTGGATATAATCTGCGTGTTTGCATCTTAATCAGCCTTATAATGTCATGCTTTCTCCCCTACCATCCCCCCCCCCCCCCCCCCCCCCCCAGCAGGTGATTTAAATAAACTCAGGAGACAAGAAATGAAACACACTCCTTGCCCCTGCTCAGAAGTGACAGGACTAAACCAGCTTGCTTTGCCTCTAACCTCACAGGGCCTGCCTTTTCCTTGGTCACTTATCTCCTTCCCGTGTTCATCAACCATCGTGCACATCCCTTTGCATGTGCATCCTCCTTCCAAGGGAAGCAATGCTTGGCCACAATTAACTATTATGACTCCCAAGAGTTATTACCATGTTGCCCTTACAGCCAAATGAGAACACCAACATTCAGGAAATCAGTGGTGGGGTAGTTATCCTTTCCTGCTTAGTATGTGTAAAGCCTACCATTGAACAATAATAGGCACTTTTGATTTCCTTATATGTGTGTGTTTGTTTTAACTGATTTGAAAGAGAGGAATGGAGAGAGAGAGAGAGAGAGAGAGAGAGAGAGAGAAACAGAGAGAGAGAAACAGAGAGAGAGAGAGAAATTGAGTTGCTGTTCCTCCCATTCATACATTCATTGGTTGACTCCTGCATGTGCCCTGACCGAGGATCAAACCTGCAACCGTGGTAATGCTTTAATCAACTGAATTACCCAGCCAGGGCACATTTTTAAAACTGGTATCTATATAATCAGTGTGACTTTCTTTAGAATTACTATTATGTACCATGTATTCTCCCATTACAAAGCTACTATGGACAGAAAAAAAAAAAAGAGAGAGAGAGAGAGAGGCGAGGAGAGAATGAGAGACAATATAAATGAATTCCCTAGTATCCAAAACTATTTCCTAGGTTTGTGTTTTAATTAAATCCCTTTTAAGCCCTAGGGAAATAACAGAATTTTCTCATCCAAATCAAAATGTCACCAAATAAAGTTATCAAAATCACCATTTTGCTGGCAGCATCCTCCCTATTTAACCCAATGCCACTTGGTATTACAATCCTAACCTCAAACTCCAGACAGCTATAAATGATCTGTGCTCATGTCTTCCTGAAAACCAATGATAGGCACACATCCATCTGCATCAACAGGAAGGGGAAAGGAGCTCATTTAAAAGTGCTATTTTAAAAGCTGGAGCAAGTTCTAGGGTTTGTTTAGCATTGAAGTGACTTCTCACCTTTTACAGTCCCTGGATATTGAGTGAGTTCTATTTTCCATAGTTGTGGATCTATATAGTATAGCCGTTTTATTCCAGACAACTGACACTAAATATTAGGGGTCTATGAAAAATCAAATAAAAACAAAACAAAGGTTCCTTCACACCACACTGCTGGGGCCTAAGCTCCTTTTATGAAACTTTAGAGACCTACCAGCCGTATCTGGTAACCCTGCTACTATCCTAATCTAGATCCTTATCACCTTTCTAATGCTTGAGTAAATTTCTTCCTACCTCCAACACAGCCTTCAGAGTGCCTTGAGATTAACTATCATAAACCCCATTTTACTGGAAAGCCTTGAAAGCTCCGATAGCCTGTAACAGGTCCAGCTCCTTAAATTACCTTTAAGCCTCCTCTCTACCCTGCCCATAACTGGCCATTTCCTGTTTGTTTTCCACTATTAGCCTACACAAGGCAAGACAGCTCTTCAGGCAGACAGCTCTCCCACTGTACACTGAAAACACCATATGCGTTATCTTCATTTTATTGAACAGTTATGAGGTGCCAGGCAACATGTTAGGCATTAAAAACATCTCATTTAAGTCCTTCAATTAGGTGAGATATGATTATACCAATTTTAAGACTGTAGAAACTGAGGCTAAAGAAGTCAAAGTAGGCATTCAACCAAGATCCCACAGAAGAGATAGGATTTTCATGCTTACCTATCTGTTTCAAATGCTGGTTTACTTTCCACTCTGGCATACTCCCACCCTTGCTGTGTTGTGTGTTCTCATCATTCCTTCTCTTTGCCATCTGGATGCCTTCTCCATTCCACTATACATATCTGAATCCCACCCAGTTTGAGAATCCCAGAGAGAAATTCACAAGTCTATCTTGAAACCTTTCACCATCATCCTAGTCCTTGGCAGAATGCTGAACTCTTCATTATCTGCAGCATGGACATTTGGCACTCCCATTCTCTGTCATGTACGGTCATGTCAGGTTTTTTTGTTTGTTTGTTTTATTCAGTCCCTTTCAACTACACCGCAAGTTTCTTTCTTTTTTTTAAATATATTTTTATTGATTTTAGAGAGGAAGGAAGAGGGAGAGAGAGTTAGAAACATCATTGATGAGAGAGAATCACTGATTGGCTGCCTCCTGCACACCCCCCACTGGGGATCGAGCCCGCAACCCGGGCATGTGCCCTTGACCAGAATCGAACCTGGGACCCTTCAGTCTGCAGGCCGACGCTCTATCCATCCAGCCAAACCGGCTAGGGCAACCGCAAGTTTCTTGAAGAGAGAAATTTTCCTTCTATTTCTTTATATTCCTCTCTCACCCTCCCAGCCTAATAATATAGCTCCCTTTGGTGAGCATACACCTCACTCACAACAATCCTTAATAGTAGAGTCTGTTACTATTGTCATTTTGCAAGTGAAGAAACTGTGGTTCAGAAAGAAAAAGAAACATGCCCAAGCCAATCAGTGAGTAAAGTAGCAGATCTGATATCCAAACAGGTTGTCTGAATCCAATGCCCTTTTCCTTAGCCAATACATTGTACTGGCTCAAATTCATTGTGCTGCACACAATGTGAATTTATGAAGTGTCACTGTGTGGAGAATTCTCAACAAACCTCCAGAAAACACCCCTCTAACCCTGACTTTGAACAAAGGTCAGTGGTTTTACTCTTTAGTAGGGTAGATTCTGAAACTCAACAGAAGGAAGGATGAGTGTATACTGGGCCATAATATCCCAGGCAACCCCTCCCATGATCCCCTCTTCTCTAGGAGGCATGCCCATAGTGGGAGCCAGTGATGCTGTCTGTATCTGGTGTTTCTGTGAGATAGAGTAGCCAATGCCCTTTCCATAGCAGCCTCTATGCCTTTTAAATACACAGAGGAAAGTAAGAGAAAATGAAAGACACAAGTGTCAATGTTTGTAAATGGCCTGCAGAGGGGATTGGGTGGACTCCAGTCTCACTGTGTCTGCAGCAAAAATGGTTGCTGCTGTGGGAAGAATAGCAATTGCAAAAAATGTTCACAGCTGACCAATCAAACCAATATGTAGAACTCCAGCCAGCTTCCTGATCTCCTCTAAGATAGGTAAGTGGCAATGGGATTCATAAATCTCTAAGAAAAGAAGAACTTCTGAGAGTATGAGAATCAAGGCCTGGAAGTGTAACCAGTTTTGTCCACATGGAGACTGTCCCTTTATTGTGCTGAAGATCTGGACTTAATAGTATGAAGTGAGCTAGCAAGTTTCTTTTCATCCAACAGGTCTTTACGAATTTTTTTTTAATCTCTTGCAGTGGCATCAGAGTACTTCTTATGAATCTGAGAAAGGAGAAGTAATGACTAATTATTCACTTGTGTCTAGTATACATGCTAAAACTAGCCTATTCTCTCACATTCCCAAAGGGGGGTTCCATCCTCATTTATATTTATATCTGGACAGCTCAAGGACTATGGCTCTTACCTTCACCTATAAAATCTGGGTTGTGGCACACAAAATCCTACACATGCACAGCACTTAATAAAATAAATCACTCCTTTTACTTCATCTCAAACAAGGCTCAAAACTACCCTTTGAAGTAGACCCATTGGGTGCTACTATTATATACATTTTGCCTATGAGGAAAACTAAAATTTGCCTCAAGTAACACAATTAGTACATGGTGAATGTAGTCCCCTCTCCTGGTCCAGGATTCTTTCTACAAGATACTTCCCAATTCTCAGGGCAATTTCCCACCTTTTCTATAGTCTGGATTCACATGTTAATTTTATAAACTGAAAACCAGGAACCTCTCAATCTGAAAGAGATGGGCTTTAAGCTACACTAATCCAACTTCTATTACAATTTATTGGGCCATACTAAGAATCTTCCACCCTAATCCTGAGGCTATAAACACTATATACAAAATTTAACAGATTCAAGTTAAGAAATGTTTGGATGGTTCTTACGTCTATAGAAGATGAGCAGGCATGATGGTTAGGCTATCTGGTTTCAAAGAAAGGCCAGCATCACTGTCACTTGTTTTTCCACAATTGTCATTATTTATTGAGGTTTGCTGGGTACCTGATTCTCTCTTGTACTTGTAACATAAAATGTTGGAGCTGTTTTGTCTACCTAACAGACAAACAATTGAGGGTCTTTCCCTAGAAAAGATCTGGAATTGGATCTGTCCACCTTGTTCTCTGACCCTTTAGTTAGATATGTGAACCTGGTATCTAGGGCCCAGCAGGTCCCCTTTCCTAATTTCTGGGCAATAACCATGCTCATCAAAGCAGGTGGGACGTAAAGTTCCAGACCTTATAAATGGTTGATATAAGGACATTCTTTCTTCTTTTTTTGCCAGTCCTCATCCAAGGATATTTTTCCATTAATTTTTAAAGAAAGTGGAAGGGAGGGAGGGAGGGAGGGAGGAAAGAGAGAGAAAGAAACATCAATGTAAGAAAGACATTTACTGGTTGCCTCTTGCACGCACCCCAACCAAAGCTGGGACTTGAACCTGCAACCCAGGTACATGCCCTTGACCAGGAATCGAACCCATGACCCTTTGGTGTGCAGTCTGACACTCTAACCACTGAACACACTGGCCATGGCAAGGATATTTTTTCTCTCTCAGCTCAAACTTGATTAATCTCCACCCAGTCTAACTCTGGGGTGAAAGACAGAAACATATTTATTGCTTTGTAACTGTTGCCCTATTTCTTTGCTGGCTGACCTCCCCTATATTAAGTGCATCAGCATTTGCAACATTCAGTTTAAGCAAGGTCTTTTCTCTTTATCTGCTGGTCTTGATCTCTCCTGATCATTATGGTCTGGATCCTGGCTAATCACTAATGATCCTGACCCTCTATCCTACCTAATAAAGAGGTGATATGCTAATTGACCCTCACACCATCACAAAGATGGGAGTGCCCACAGCCAATAAGGAGGGAATATGCTAATTGACTGCCCCGCCCTCTAAGATGGCAGCGCCCACAACCAATAAGGAGGGGATATGCTAATTGACAGCCACACCCTCAAAGATGGTGGCGCCCACAGCCACAAGATGGCTGGCAGGGGAGGGCAGTTGTGGGCAATCAGGCCAGCAGGGGAGGGCAGTTGCAGGGGGCAGGCAGGTGAGCAGTTAGGGGTGATCAGGCAGGCAGGCGAGTGGTTAGGGGCGATGAGGCAGGCAAGTAGAGGCAGTTAGGATGATCAGGCAGGCAGGTGAGCAGTTAGGGGTGATCAGGCAGGCAGGCGAGTGGTTAGGGGCGATGAGGCAGGTAGCAGAGGTGGTTAGGGGCGATCAGGCAGGATGTGAGCAGGTGGGGGTGACCAGGCAGGCAGGGGAGGGCAGTTGGAGGCAATCGGGTCGGCAGGGGAGCAGTTACGCTTCAATCAGGCTGGCAGGGGAGTGGTTAGGGGGTGATCAGGCCAGCAGACAGAAGTGGTTAGGGGCAATCAGGCAGGCAGGCGAGCGGTTGGGAGCCAGCAATCCTGGATTGTGAGAGGATTCCCAGATTGTAGAGGGTGCAGGCTGGACTGAGGGGACCGCCCCCCACCCCCGTGCACAAATTTCGTGCACCAGGCCTCTAGTATTATACTAAAGATATTAGATCTGAACTCTTAGAAAGTTTCCTACTCAGCTAATTACATTCTATCATGTAGTCTTAGTTGGAATTGAATTATTTCCTCAGATCTTATTATTATTTTTGAATATATATTTTTTAATTTCAGAGAGGAAGGGAGAGAGATAGAAACATCAATGATGAGACAGAATCATTGATTGGCTGCCTCCTACACGCCCCCTACTGGGGATGGAGCCTACAACCCAGGCTTATGCCCTGACCTGGAATCAACCATGACCTTCTGGTTCATAGATTAACGCTCAACCAATGAGCCATACCTATTGCCTCAGATTTTAAATTGTTTGCTGGTGGTTTCTGGGAAGCTCTTGTAAACTCTTCCCTCAGATGAATTCAACTAATTATGATTCAAAAGCCTCATGACCTACTTTTCTCCCTCTCCCACTCTCTCTTTTCCTTGAGTGTCTTTCTATCTCCTCTCCCATATTCTAGTCTTGAATATAATAAAGAGTTTAAACTTAGTTGATGAGGAATTTCATGATTCTGTGTTTTGTACAGTAGATAGCATATTGCTAACTTAAAGCAGTACACAGTGGTTCTACTACATATCTACTTTAGGGTCTATATTCACAACCAACTACTAAAATGACAAATGTTTTATCCCACAAGTTAGACCTCATCTACAGTCTAAGGATTACTGAGATTTTTGGTAATGGCCAATGCCTTACTCACTAAATAAAATACAGGTTAAGTCTGATTTCTTAATTGAGTCTGATTCTCTTATATTTCAAAGAATGTGGAGCACTAAGTCTGTAGAACTACATAGGACAATCCTGATTTTAGCCCATGATATCTTGAATTTCTCCTACCCGCTTCCATATTTAGAACTTAGCTTGTAATCATAGTAGCAAAAGTGAACTCTCATAAAATCCAGATTAATAAAATTCTTGACAATATAACTTTCTGAAATAATGTCTCTATACTGCATACCAATGTACTATACGTATATCTGATGGTTAAATAGTAATTCATTGACAATCAAAGAATGTATAACTCCATATGAGTACTTTTCTTAAAGCTATGCATTGGCAGCTTTATTCCAATGGTGCTGCCGTCATTCAAACTATGTTTGTATAATGACTTTAGAACCAGTTTAAAAGTTACTCAAGAAAGTCATCTAATGTCTTTCCAATTGTTTTGACCCCAATTATATTACCATGCCTTGATGACCCACCTTACTCTTCAGGGGACTGAAGGTCTTCAAAGGAAGACAACTTACTTACCATCTACAAAGCTTTTAACAAGATGTGCTGTGGGTTCTGAAAACAGTACCCAAAGAAGAGCTCCAAAACAGGCTTGAGCAATGGCAGTAATGGAAGCATCATGCACTAAGTGACAGCCTTCCAAGATGGCAAGTGGGATAAGGATACACTGAAATGTACGGGTAAGTTCTGGTATAGTTGCTAAAACACAGTTGTTAAAATGTGTATGTTCTGTTATAGTTGATTGTTAGTCATAGTTATAGCATGATTACATAGTTTCAGCCCTACAGCACATTATGAGTGTGAAGGATAAAATTATTCTTAACATCTTGGCTTCTATTATTATACTTCACAAAATTTTACATTCTTTAGGTGCATCTTACAGATTTCACACAAAAATGTCTTTACTCAAGGACCTTGGCATTGTGGTGAATGACTTCAAGCATTATCCAAGAAAAATTAAAACTACAAATAATTGGGATAACCACGTGGTATATGTTTTTCTATTTTAGTTAAAACAATGAATTTTAACCAGGTGAATTTGTGACTACTTGGGATGTGTTGTTTGCTTGCCTTAATTGCAGGCAATTATTACTTCAGATTGTGTGTGTGTGTGGGGGGGGAGAATATGTGGTTTTTATTTTAACTAAAAATATAGTGCTTTCACTCACATAAAACCAGAGTCCAGCATACCATATAAAGAGTTAAACCTTTTTATGAAAACTTTACATTCTAAAATAATTAAAAGAATGTCGCAAATCTCTCCAGTCATGCAAGTCCTTCAAAACTTTTGTTTTAAAAATTTTAAGGGAAAAACACAGTACTGTGAATAGGGCACAGTGTGGAAAAAACTTTCTGATTTCTAATTTATTTTCTTCCCTTGACTTACTACTTGAGAGTAGCCAAACAACTTTCCATTTGTATAAATGAAATGCCGCAGTTTTTAACTCTTTCATACTCCTCCTCTTTGAGTTTCTTGGAGCTAGAGGATATACATGTTTTAGTTACATTTTAACAACGATTTATTAAATGCCTATAGGGATCATGTTCAATGTCACAGGGAAGTGGAGGGGCCCATAGTAGGTAAGGAATAAGTAATAAATTAAGAAAAGAAAACCACATCAAGGGTCAACACATACAGAGTCTGCTGTAAAACTAACAGGATTTGGTCTATGTAAATCAAACTTCTTATATAATACCAAGTTTAAAGCATTTGCTTAGATTTGGATTACTTTAGACTTCAGAATTTACTCATTAGGGCACTAGCCATACTTTGGAACCTAATCATTTGTTTCAAGTGATTCTTGATATAATTAGCCTTTAATACTCATGAGTAAGTAGTAGTCATTAAGACTGAAGTTTTACAGAAAATTCACCTGACTTCCATTCCTGAGATAAATTGATCATTTTATACATTCAGCACTTGTGCTAAAAGCATATGGTCTCTCATTTAAACCAGCAGATGACTTATCTTTCACAATAGAGGTATAAACATCTCTAGTTTCCTCACTTTTTCAATTATTCCAGTTTCAGAAGATGTTTGGTTTCATAGATAGAACTCTCCCACTGACATGATGGACTACTTGGCGGGTCACATAACATTTCTGCTCCTCGGTTTAGCTTTAGGTGAAAGAATAGGAATAAAACAAAACCCTCCTGCATCCCACGGGGGCTTCAGTGAGTACTGGCAAATGCCTGCAAAATGATAAATGCTACTCCCTCTTTCAGCATTTTGACAGATGTCAACCAATCGCAAAATATCTTTTAGTGTGTGAATTAAAAGTGCTCCTTACTGGGGGCTCAGATGTTTCCTTGTAAGACAGCGCATCCGGAAGGGGCTTACGCATCATCCGCCCTCCAGGACGCACGGGCATCACACCTCCTAGCGGCTCGGGATGAGGGTCGCCGTCAGAATCGCCCGCAGGAAACCTCGCGCCCCCGTCTGCACAGGGCGTTGGGGTGACCGAGGGCCGGTGGCCAGAGCCGGGAGGAGGGTGTGCTGTGCGCGAGCCGGGCCTCCGCCCCCCGCTTTGCTCTCATTTCCGAGGACAAGAATGAAAGTTCGGGGGAGGGGAGATCTCGTGGACAAGATGGGGAGCCAGATAGGCAAGTCCCCGCGACAAAAGTAGGAAAAAAATTATGTATTTTTTCAAATTCGAATCCCACCCAGGAATAGGCTTTGGGTCTCTCTCCCCATGAGCACCGCGCAGCGGCACACACTTTGCCGGGACATGACAGCGAGGCAAGAGGCTGGAGGGCGCGCGGGTCCCCCTGCGGGCTGAGGGGTGCG
>NW_005353685.1:511646-519979 GCF_000412655.1 Myotis brandtii | reverse complement strand
CTCACCGGCCCCGCCCCTTCCAGACGGCCCCGCCCCCCGGCCTTCTTTTCTCCTCCGGCTCCCTCCCCTCCTCTCTGCCCGCGGGGTGCAATCGCCTCTCCGGGAGACCAACGCGCGCGGGGAGGAGATCTTTCCACCAGAATGAGCTGTGATATCCTTTTGATGGCTATAATTTATTCCAAATCGTCCCTGGACTGAAACGATCAATTAGCAACCCGAAACGCGCTGCGAAGTAAATTGTCACACTCCCTATTACAGAATGGTTATCATATATTTATAAGGTGTGTTTTCTGCATTCAGAACCAACAAGGTGTTGAGTGATCAGTCAGGAACGCACTTCTTCAGAAAGAGCGGGAGAGAAGCTACAGTGTTGTGTGCCAGGGGAAAATCCCCATGACAGCTGTTACCTCCCCTCCCTCCGGCCAAGGGTGATGTTTCCAGCTCTGCAATGACCGTCTTGGCCACGCGTGTGACCCCACGAGCAGCGAGCAGCGTACCTGTGAACGACAGGGGACACCAGTAGGAGCCCCAAGAGGAGAGATTTATTGTGTAAATACAGATCAGGCATAAGGATCGCTCACTGTTTTCATTCCCATCCTGGAGAATAATATCGTACTCTCTGATTCTAAGCTTCTAGCAAAAGGTTTGCATCCTATACTTACTCTTGAGTTTCTTTTCTCCTTGGGTCTCAGGGTGTTGCCCTCCTCTCTCTGCTATTTAGGTGTTATGTACTGTGAGGATTATGCCAAGGTGATATAAAGTTTACCCACGGAGAGAATTGTGCATTCTGAATTGGAATCTCTGCCAGATGCTTTTATCTTTCATAAGTGAGATGGCACAGAGTTCTGAGGAAGTCATAAGAAATTCTCTCCGTCTGGTAGGCTGTCGTCTTGACCGGACCAAGCTATGGAGACATTGCTATTTTCCTTATAGTTATCCTCAATGGTCATGAATATACATCCAGAACTCCTGAGTTTCCCCTAACAAACTAGCATCACAATGTCATCCAGTAGCCACCTATAAATCATTTTTAGATTGGTTCTTGTTTGTATCCAGTTAATATTCCTTTTGCCTGAAAAATATAGCTCTGGAGCCCAGCCTACTGATTACTGAATCTGAGAAACGTTTAGCAGCTGGAAGAATACCTCTGTGGGCAATAAAGTGATATTTGCTGAGAGGGAGTCACAAGGTATGTGTGCGTGTTGGGGGGTGTAGGATGCAGAGTTTACACCACAAAGGTCTTAGACTTACTACTCCCATGATTTCTGCACAGCAGGGCTTACCTGCAAGGATGAAGAGGAAGGAAATTGGTGGGGTATTTGAGTTGTAGGGGTAGCTTTGACATTGGTCACAATGTCATCCAGTAGCCACCTATAAATCATTTTTAGATTGGTTCTTGTTTGTATCCAGTTAATATTCCTTTTGCCTGAAAAATATAGCTCTGGAGCCCAGCCTACTGATTACTGAATCTGAGAAACGTTTAGCAGCTGGAAGTATAGCTCTGTGGGCAATAAAGTGATATTTGCTGAGGGAGTCACAAGGTATGTGTGTGTGTTGTGGGGTGTAGGATGCAGAGTTTACACCACAAACGTCTTAGACTTACTACTCCCATGATTTCTGCACAGCAGGGCTTACCTGCAAGAATGAAGAGGAAGGAAATTGGTGGGGTATTTGAGTTTTTGGGGTAGCTATTGACATTGGGCCTCTCACAGCATACATGGGCACCATGTCCTCAGAAAGCAAAGGGGTTCTGGACGTTTGCCTCGTTGGAATGTATCAGCGTAGCAAAGAGCCAGAACCAGCACCTTCAAACTGTACTTCTAACATTATTTACTTAATTTGCATTTAATAGACAACATTTATGGAGCATTTCATGCCAGGCACTGTACTTTAAATTATATGCATCACTTTATTTAATCCCATCAGCATTCCTATGGGGAAGGTTCTTCATTTTACCAATAAGAAAGCTGAGATTTGGCAAGATTAAGTAATTTAACAAAGGCCACACTCCTAGTAAGTGATTATTTCAAACCCAGGTCATTCTCAATGCCCATGCTCTTCACCCCAATAACATAATATTTCAAAATTTAAGATTTTTCACCAAAAAAAGACTTTAGTAGAGCTGATGCTACAATGAAAGTGGTCAACTCTAGGAACACACTCCTAGTAAGTGATTATTTCAAACCCAGGTCATTCTCAATGCCCATGCTCTTCACCCAAATAACATAATATTTAAAAATTTAAGATTTTTCACCAAAAAAGACTTTAGTAGAGCTGATGCTACAATGAAAATGGTCAACTCTAGGACAATAATGAAAGAATAGCTTCAGCAAAGGAAAGACACTGTAATGCTTATACCCACACCGAGGGTAGATTACCTCTTCTACCCTTCCTACATCCTATGACTTCTTTTTTAGAGTTATTACCTCCCATCTGGTGTCTAGCCAAAGAGACCTTACCCAAGGTCAGTGGTCGCTGTTAAGCTTGGAGGAAGGGGTTGGGGTAGATGCAGCAGACCTCAAAGAAAGCACAGCACCCTGGGGAGGAACCTTAGTGAGAGCCAGAGTTGGCCAGAGGCCCTTGTCCCAGACCCCCAGCTCTGAGGATGAAATGTTGCTTCCTAATGGACTTTAAATTATCAACATCGCTAAACTCTCCCTTAATAGACTTGTAAAGATCTGCTTGCTACCTCTTTCCCCCTTCATGTAGAATTTGTAATCAAGAGCCCAGTTTTGTCATTTGGAAATACTAATTATCTAATCACACCATGCTGCATAACATACTTGTCTGCCCAATTAGCTAGGACAATTATTAAAATTCAGAGGCCTAATTATGTCTCAATTTAATGCTGGCAAACTTGCATACAGAACAGTAATTAAAATCCTCTCTTTCTCTCTGCCTTTAGGGCAGGGGATGATTGGGCCCTGTCAGGGGGTGTGCTGAACTAACCAGTGAAGCGTATTGTGCAACATGACCCTGCATTGTTAAGTGTGTCAACATATTAACCTGAATTCCCTTCAGCCCCCACATAATCACATTTGGTGGAGGAATAAAGGAGCTAAAACATGAAGCATTTTATTAAAAAAACATAAATTCTTTTTAATTAATGCTATGAGAGTTCTGATGAATTTCATGCTCCGAAGTGCTGGAAGACATAAGACTGGTTCATCTAATTACTAGCAAATTTGCTCTTGTTAAAACTACCTTTTTACTCATTTAAAGAAAATTGCTTTTTTGGGCGTTGCAACAAGAAAAAAAAAAACAAAAGAAAAAGAAAAACCCTAGTAGTTGGCTTCCAGTAATAGAGTTGATTACCAGTTTTGTTTGATGATGGAACACAAGTGAAATCAAACCCAAGACTGGAGGCATTTAAAAAAAAGGGGGAAGAGGGGGCTAGAGTTTAATACTTGAAAGATATTAATACAGGTGAAACATTAAAAATCATAATATTAAAACAAGTTACAAATATTTACCTTTGAGCTCTGAAGTTTGGTGTCTGAAATGAAGCCAGCATGAGGAGGTCAGTGCACGCACCGACTCGAGGTGCCTTGGAAGTCCCTCAGCACCAGGGCCCGCAGTGTATGCCTTCTCTGCTGCCTCTCAGGCCTCTACAAACTAAGGAGGCCACATCACCCACTAAGACTTCAGAGCTGTCCTCCATATTTTGGCTTTCATTATGATGGAAAACATGATAGATTATTCCTATATTCACCTAAAGGAGAAAAACATTTAGCCTACCAGTGGTCGGCAAACTCATTAGTCAACAGAGCCAATATCAACAGTACAACGACTGAAATTTCTTTTGAGAGCCAAATTTTTTAAACTTAAACTATATAGGTAGGTACATTGTTATTAACTTAATTAGGGTACTTCTAAGACTTAGGAAGAGCCACACTCAAGGGGCCAAAGAGCCACATGTGGCTTGCGAGCCGCAGTTTGCCAACCACAGGGCCCTAGGCCAAAAATGCATTATTCTGGAGACAGAAGGACTTCTTTCTGTTGCTCCCAAACTTCTTGCTGCCTGGATAGCTTCCAGAGATCAACACACACACACACACACACACACACACACACTCATTTGCTTGAACAGAGCTCTCCTGTGGGAAGCCGCCTATTGTCTTCTCTAGCAGAGAGGTGTGGACAAGGAGCCCGGGATGCTGGTGACCCTTGAGCCCCGGCAAAGGTCAGGGCTATGCACCCACTGTTCAGTCGAGACAATGGTAGCTGAAGCAACTTCCCCACCAGGTAGTCATGTAAATCCTTACTGATAAGATTGTCTGTCTGTTACTGGAACTTGCCTGCCTAAGGGCTATAGGTGTATCCCAAACTGAATAAAAGGGTGGCAAGGCCTGAGCACAAGCAGAGTCCATCTTCTTGCGTTGGGCTCTCGCCTGGCCCCCCAATTTCCAAATTATTATTTCTTGTCTCGTCTCTGTCATTTGCATGCAGTCCCTCTTCCAGAGCCCGAACCCTGAATCACGCGGGACGTGGGACTTTCACACTCTCTCTCAACTGATCTCATTTTGAATCTCATGACAACCTGTAACATAAGAGGTAAGGCAAGCGCATCTCCATTTTATTATTGTGGGGCAGTTAGGAGATTTGTCCAAACTCACCACTCTGTACCTCTTAATTATGTGCAGGGCAAGACTAGACCTCAGTTCCCCGCATAGCTGTAGGTGAGTCTGCAATGGGGGACTCATTGATTTAGTAAAATATCCAAGTTGATCTAGAAGTACAGATAATACTATAAATAACGAGGCATCAGGAACAACCTATGTACCAACACCGAAGGATCTCCTGTCCGTCAGTCAATACTTATTTACAACATGTTTGGTCACATTTGTTCATATTTGGTGCCTTTGGCCCTTTTACTTCTTCTTTATGAGTTTATGTTCTCCAAGATATGTACAGTGACATCTGAGGTGGTGATAGTAAAAGTGGAGTTCTTTCCTCCTGCTCCTCTGGGTACAATGTGGGATAGAAGATGATTTTAGGGACAGTTCTGGCTGGTGCATGCCCTCTTACGGGATAGTCTCTACAGGAGATGGTTGGCTGGAGCCAGGACAGACCCTTAGGTACTTGTGCTATAAAAATGGGAGTTGCCACCCACCCCCCACCCTCCCACTCTGCCCAGGCCTCCCACCGAGTATGCCCTGTGTCTTGAAAATGGCCTTGCTCTGAGTCTCTTTGGATGGCAAAGTGAAGTGCAAATCTGTGTTCTGACTTGTTCCCGTGGCTGTCAGCATGTTTTCCTCTTGTCAGCAGCAATTGACTGGTCAGGCTCACCCCTGTACAGCAATTGTAACAGCTCATTGACAGACTAGTGACCCAGCTGGACCTGATAATGGAAAACTATTGATTTTTGTGGGCTCCACGAATCTACAATGAACGACCAATGTAATGTCATCAATTGTCTTGGACTCTGATAACCCAGGGGAGAAAAGTTTCAGGGATTGCTTGTATTTCCTGAACATAGTGTTTCAAAATTTCACTGAATATATGTAAGAAGAAGCTAATTTCTTTGGTGTTTTCTTTAAATGAACCCTATTAGTTCATCAGGGCTTTAATACCAAGCCTTGCAATATTAAATAAAGTGGGGGGTTAGCATTGCCTATTAGCCAAATTGGGGCCTAATATACCATTAGAAAAGATACTTGAGGAGAGGCACTTTGGCAAGAAAACGTTTAAAATGTTTATGTATTATAAAACAAGCTCCCCCAAAACAAGAAGCCAACAACTTGATATTAAACCATCTATATTAGTTCTCAAAGAGTCCTGATGTATGAAATTGTGGTAAACTCTTTGACTGCTTCTGCTTGCCTGTTTTATTTTATAATAGAAAGAAAGGTTTGAAAATAATGAAGAGGTACTTTGGGTGGGTGTTGGGGAAAATCATTATTATTTTGTGTATTTAAAACACTCTTTTCCATAGTTGGTCATTTCAAAACTTTCAAAATTGTGCAATGTTTTCTTCAGAAACTAGAGCTGTTTCTTCTTGAACCAAATTAACAATGGGTTAGAATTAATTTTTGCCCAATAGACAAGTCCAGAAAACTCTGAACGAGGATTCTGTGCTGAGTTATGGACAGAATGTCTGTTAATGGTCTCTGCTGAAGGGAACTTTCTTTTAAAAAAAAAAAAAGAAGAAGAAGAAGAAGAAGGAAGGTTATTGATCTTGGCTGCCAACCTGATACATTTAGTTCACAATCCACTTGTAGTGAGAACATAATCATCTTATGGCCCTGATCAAATTCAGACCTCTTAGAAAAGAGCTCTGAGGGCTAGAAAAATCAGAGAGCAAGAAATAACAAGGGTGTTTCCCCAGCCGCTTTCTCAAAGAGGGCTGGAGACAGAAGTCTCAGTGAGGAGCTGGAAGCACAGACCCCAGAGGGGGTGAGTCCGTGTGTGGCTGGGCTCCTATTCGTGGGATGCTGCAGTCTTCACACTCTCCGTTAACGGTCCCTCTATGGCTTTTGATTTGCTTCACTCCTCGCAACTACATCTCTCGTGCTATGAAAGTCAACGTTGCTAACTGTTCAGCTGCCTATTATTAAAGACACACGAGGTTGAGATCTGAAAGAAAGTAAGCTAGACCTAAAAAAAAAAATCCATTGGCATTTGGGCTGTAATAAGTATAAAACACTTGGCAAAGAGAACACAGGATATGCCCGATTCTGTGACATATCTTATCACCCAGCCAAGGCATCCGCAGCTCAAGGTCAGTGGCTAGGTCTTACGTGTTTGGGGTTCCCCAGAGTGGCGGCCACAAGGCCTTACATATCACAGACACAATACACAGTCACTGAATGAAGAAGCGAAAAAGCTACTTATAAGTATAGAAAAATGAAGGTAAACATTTTCCAGTCTGTAATAGATTTAGAAGAAATAATTTTATGATTATTAGAATCAATGGCTCATGCCAGTCCATGAAGAAGTTTCATTTTCTGATAAATATGTGAACAAAATGAAATTAATGTGATTTTATAAAGTAAAATCTAATCGTTTAGAAAGTCTAAGATGACATCTTTCTGGGGTGTTAAACATTGTATATTTTTTGTAAATAATTATGATAGGTGAAAGATGTTTTTAATTCATATCCATACTTGACAAGGCAAGATAAAAAGTGGGCAAAGTCATGCACTGGTCTCAATGTTAAAAATTTCTGTTTTGTGGAAACCAAAAGAATGAGTGATTCTAAATAAGCTACGAATGCACCTTATTAAAATTCAAGCCATTAGAGTCCTGTGACTGCCTATAAGTAGAAATATTTGTGATTAAGACAGCAATAGTTGCGATGTGTGTGACTGCATTGGACTAAGATCTAGTCATTTGGAGCTTAAGATTTTTCTTTTTGTGTTCTATCTTTATAAAGCAGTTAATAGATCTTTAAACCCAAATCTTCACCATAATTTTAACTTCAAGATAATCTTTTCTGACAACATGATTCTTACCTCCATCTCTATGTAAGGTCAGCTCTGTTGCCAGCAGCAGTTCCACAGTAATGACGCCATTTAGAGGAAAAATAATGATTTTGTTTCTTTGGCTTTTAATTTGATTTATAAAGTAAAAATTTAAATTCATACTTGTGTTTTGCTTGCTTGGTAACTTGTACTGTAGTCATACATGTATTTAATATCTTTTCTCCAACCAATCATGAAATTTCAGTATATCTAAATAGAGGATTAATAACTCTGAGTCCAGTATCACCTCTGTTTTAACTTCTTCCTCTTTAAAATACACCAGGCTGCAAGTAAAAGTTATTTCACAAAACAGAACAGCCAAAATCTCATGGTTCCTCCATTTGTGACAACATAGTTGGACCTTGAGAGCATTGTGCTAAACAAAATAAGTCAGACAAAGACAAATACTGTATGATCTCACTTATATGTGGAATCATAAAAACAGAGAAAAGATCGGTGGTTGCCAGAGGTGGTGGTAGTGGGGAGAGGGGGAAATGAATAAAAGTGTCAAAAGGTATAAACTTCCAGTTACAAGTTCTGGGCATGGTGAGTGTAGTTCACATACTGTATCATATATTTGAAAGTTGCTAAGAGGGTGATCTTAAAAGTTCTCATCACAAGAAAAAATATTTTGTAACTGTGTGAGGTGATGGATGTTAATCTGCCTTATTGTGGTAATTATTTTGCAATATATACATATACCAAATCATGTTGTACCCCTTTAATTAGTACAATGTTATATGTTAACTAGAGGCCCAGTGCACAAAAATTTGTGCACTGGGGGGGGGGGGCCCCTAAGCCCGGCCTGTGCCCTATCACAGTCTGGGAGCCCTTGGGAGATGTCCAACTGCCGCTGAGGCGGGGGGGGGC
>NW_005353685.1:508688-510999 GCF_000412655.1 Myotis brandtii | reverse complement strand
TTTTTTTTTTTTATTCTAGGATTTATTTACCTTCTATAATTGAAACTTTGTTGCTGTCCTGCTTGCTCCAGCTCTGAGGCCATGGTCTGCTGAAAGCAGGTATCTGGGTTTGTTTAGCTTCTATAATTGAAACTTTGTTGCTTTCAGAGCTCAGAGCTGGGCCCAGCAGGCGGGGAACCTTGGCTTCCTCCATCACTGGAGCAAGCAAGCCTCCTGCTCGCTTCAGCTGCATGGCTGCCGGCCGCCATCTTTGTTGGCAGTTAATTTGTATATCTTCCTGATTAGGCAATGGGAAGCGTAGTGAAGGTACCGTCAATTACCCTTTTTGTCTTTTATTAGATAGGATTATATCAATAAAACTGGGGGAGGAATCTTGTGGTTCCAGAGTTGATTTAGTCTCTCAGTAATATCATCAAGGTTCATCCATGTTGTTGCAAATGGCAGTATTTCTCTGTTTTTAAGGCTGAATGATATTCCATTGTGTATGTGTGTGTGTGTGTGTGTATCTCACATTTTCTTTATCCATTCATCTGTTTAGAGACATACTGTTTCCATATCTCAGCTATTGTGAATAATGCTGCAATGAACATGGGGTGCAAATACCTCTTTGTGATCCTGATTTAATTTTCTTTGGATAGATACCCAAATGCTCTTCCTGCATCTACTGAGATGATCATGTTTCTTTCACTTTATTTTATTACTATGGTGCAATACATTATTTTCATATTTTGAATCAACTTTCCATTCCTAGGATCAATTCCACTTGGTCATGTTGTGTAGTCGTTTTATATGCTGCTGGATTAGGTTTGCAACTATTTTCTTGAGATATTTTTGCATCTATATTTACAAGGGTTACAGTCCATAGTTTTCCTTTTTTATAGTGACTTCATCTGGTCTTGGTAACAGGGTAATGCTGAACTAAGAGAATGCGATATGAAGTGTTCCCTCTCTCCTATGTGTTGGAAGAGTTTGAGAAGGATTGGTGCTAATTCTTCTATAAAACTTTGGAACAATTCACCAGTGAATCCATCTGGTGCTGGGTTTCTTTGTTAGAAGTTTTTTTTTAATTATTATTACTATTTGAATCTCTTTATTTGTTATAGGTCTGTTCAGGTTTTCCATTTCTCCCTGAATCAGTTTTGGTTGTTTGTGTGTTTTTAGGCATTTATCCATTTCACCTAGTTATTGAATTAGTTGGCATATAATTGTCCTATAGTATTTCCCTATAATCCTTTTAATGTCTATAAGGTCAATAGTAATATCCTCTTTCATTTCTGAATTTATAAACTTGAGTCTTTTTTCTTTTTCTTGATTTACCTAGAGTTTTGTCAATTTTATTGACCCCCCCCCCCAAAGAATCAAATGTTAGTTATATTTTCTCTATTGTATTTCTACTATTTATTTTATTAATTCTTGCTCAATTTAGTTTTCTCTTCTTGTTCTAGTTTCCTAAGGTAGAAAGTTAGGTTATTGGAATGTACAGCTATATAGTTCCCTCTTGTTACTTACTGCTTTTGTTGCATGCCATCAGTGTTGTGTATTGTGATTTTACGTCTGTATATATCAAAGTATTTCCTAATTTTCCTTATGATTTCATCTTTGACCCATTGTTTTATAGAAGTACTAGAGGCCTGATGCATGAAATTAATGCAAGAGTAGGCCTTCCTTCCCCTGGCTGCTGGCACCGGCTTCCTGCCGGCACCCGGGACCCCAGCTTCCCTCCAGCTGCCAGCACCCGGGACCCCGGCTTCCCTCACAGAGGGAGGCCCCGCCCACCCACTGCAGCCCACCAGTGGCCTGGGCCTCCCTCTGCAGGGTGATCATGGGGGCGATGGCCAGGCCCCTGAACAATTGCATTGCACCCGCGTTGGCTGGCCTGGCACCAGTGGGTGTCATAGCATGGTCCCGATGGTCATCCGGATGGTCATTCTGCTGTTCGGCTGTTTGGTTGATTTGCATATTATGCTTTTATTATATAGGATGTTAATTTCCACATATTTGTGAATTTCCCAAGTTTCCTTTTATTATTGATTTCTATTGAATTTTTCTGTGTCATTCTTTCACAAGTTTGAATCTGTTGTTGAGCCATTCAAGTGAATTTTTTCAGTTATTGTACTTTTTAACTTCAGGATTTCCATTTGCTTATTGTTTTATGATTTTTAACTATTGATAGGCTCTATTTGTGAGGATCCTTCTCATACTTTTCCTTAGTTCTTTAGATGGGATTTCCTTTGAATATTTCAAATAACTGATTTGAAGTTTTGGTCTCACAAGTCCAATGTCTGGGCTTCTTCTGGACACATTCTATTGA